>NW_023405311.1:0-96962 GCF_013141755.1 Anopheles stephensi | reverse complement strand
CTGCTACAGAGCGGGCCAATTAAGTTCCTTAAATAGCTGGGAGTACATCAATGCCTTCTGATGGTTCGTTTCTCGTGAGATAAATTGCAGTACATTGGAAACAAGCCAGTTGATATGGAAACGGCTTCAGATGACAGGGAACTCCAATATCTTTAATTGTGATGTCCTCAGTTGATATTCTCATAGTAGCCGTTGATATTGTACGCACCCCGACTTGATTTCCCTGTCATTTGAAGCCGTTTCCATATCAACTAGCTTTGTTTGCCATTCCATCTAAGAAGCCTGCTATAAAAATGGATGCTATTGCCTTATCAACTGAAAACCCCTTGTATGTAAGTTGCACAGATTTAATCGTTCTTTAAGTGTTTTCTATTAGCATGAATTCGGCAAACATTTCTTGAACATAATTATGTCTTCATAATTTTTTTAAGAAATTTAGTTGGATGATTAAGAGATGAATCTATTGGTCCACAAAACTTTAAAATGGCGCTAAAGTAACTAAGTAACCAAGGTTGAAATCCCATCCGGACCGTTCCCCCGTAGTGAGGTCTGACTATCCAAGTACGAGGTATCTTTGAGTCTAGTAAGCCTAAAATGGTAGACATGACCTAACAGGTCGTTAGTCCAAGATGAGAGTGAGGCTTTTTTTAAGATTTTTTCGTTTTGTTGACCCTATATTTCACGGTTCCTCCGAACTGTCCAACGTCTTGTCTATCATGTCTTTATATATCGACAATGTACTACAGCATTACTTATCAATATAGAGTAGCTTTAGCCAAAAAACCTGATGATGTTTAGTTGAAGATTTGTTCGTTCTATGAATATGATCCCTAAACATAGAAAATGGATGTAGTGAGGCGCATATTGACCTCTAGTTCTAACTGACTACTGACGAGTCCTTCTATTAGTTGAATAGTCGTGGATGCTGCATCGCCAACAGGTCTCGACCTCCCACTTCTGGCTTCCTCTACCTTTATTTTACCAGTAGCCCCGTAGTCAGCCCTGCGTACGGGGTGGTGGCCTGCATGGGATTTGATCCCCGGAACAGTCATGTGTAGACCGGTGCCACTATCGCCTGGGCCACAGTACCGCCCGAGCTCAAACTAAGTTGGCCAAACATGTCCAAAACGTAGACGTCCATATGATAGATTTTGAAATATATCTTCCCGAAATTGGATGCGCCACAGCCTACATTAGTGAGCAATAAAATCTATTGTACAAACCGTTTATCGAAGAACCTCTGACCAATCGTTCTGTATCTAAGACGGAGTAGCAGGAGTTGATCCTCAAAACTGAGACTAAATGCCGAAAAGTCGCGCCAACAAGTGTAGCAGTATTTCTGAAGAATGCTTCTGAGATATGGGCATCGAACAAATGTATCCAATTCTATTATCCGAAGGAGTAATTTTTCAATCGTCTTTCTTCTTGTTTAATACCAACTTTGTCTCGCTAAGCTACAATCCATCCATTACAGGGCATAACTAAATTCTACCAAAGTTCTACTTAAGATTCAAATTGGTCTAGAATTTGTTGGAGCGGCCTGGTAGTAGAGGCAACAATGGTGCCAGTCTTCATACAGCCTGGCGGGCTTCAAATCTCATCTGGGCCGTTCCACCGTAGTGAGGACTGACTATCCAACTGCGTGGTATCCTTTAGTCTAGTAAGCCAGAAATGGCAGGCATGAGCTTAAGAGGTCGTTAGGTCAATGAACAAGAATATGTTTATTGACCAAATTTCTACGCAGGACCCTTTTCCCATGTAGCCATGACAGTGTAGCAACTGATCATCAAGTCGCCCAGACTTGTTTTCGAAAGGTCGCCAAAGCAATTGAGGTATAATTTGAGCGAAACCAGGATTTTCTGAACATATTGAATCAATTAAACTGCCTTCAACTTCAAATATTAGTCTTTTTAGTACAAACTTTGTCACCAACATTCAAGTCCCTTGAGACAACACAGCGCATAGCTACAATCCAAACATCATAGGGCATAACTACATTTACTCCACTGTGCGCCAACTTAAGATTCAAATTGGAACGATCAAGTAGAACAACCAGTGCATGACTGTGTTCCAGAGGTATGACTGTGTTATGTTCTAGATAATTTAAGTCACCAATCCTAAAGCTAAAGCCAGACATTCGGAACTTGGCAGGCCAACACTGGAAATGATCGTAGAACCAACTAAGAAGCTATAGACACACTTCAACCCTTTCTCTTCCTTGACTTTGACTTTGACGAAGCTATATCTTCCCTTCCGCAAAGAGAGGCCTGGTATCATTTTGCACCTTCAGCATACAAGTGTCAGTAGAACGGTCACTTAATAGCATAATAGCTTCACACGAACCGATTTTCCTTTGCGGCTTTTGCACGGCGCATCACTCACAGCGGACGATAAACGTTGCATAAGTGCTTAACGATCGCCCATTAATCACCACACCACCAGCACACACACACAGGTTGTTTTCCCTTCGATTCTGGCCGTATTCAATCTCCGGCCGAGTCTCACCAGCAATACCACCCACTTGAAAAAATTCACCAATCGTTCGGCCATTTTTTTTTCTTCGTTGGTTCTCTTTGTTATTGTCAAACCGATCGGCATTATGTTTGTTTTATGCAAATGATGATGACGATCATACGCATATTCCATGCGCGAAACACCACACCCGACACAGTTCCGCCACACGGCGGCACACAAGGGTTGATCCGCTGAGCAAATACCGTTAATCCACCCTGTCCACACTGCTGCCATTGAACTTGATCTTCGGCTTGCGATGCCTGTGGCAGGTACGCGCGATCGCACTGGACAAATTCACCCATCGGCACGGCCAATGGTACAGGCACACCAAGACCACACCATTACTTACCCGATCCAGCTTGGACGACGCAAAATTCACTAATAAGCTGTCCAGGGCGTACGGACGGTCGTATTTATACCCGTGCGGCAGAGACTCGTCTTGGCCCGGCGGCAATGTCTTTGGGCGGTAGGTACAAGCCATCCCGGACTGTTGGTGGACTTTGAAAAAAACTCACCGGACACACGGGGGACTTGCGTGAAAGATCCAGATCTTGGTTCAAATTTTTCCTTTTTTTCTCTCTTTCTACTGTTGTCTGCCCTCTGCGTTCTGGAGCGGATGATCATTTCTGCAGATCCGCGAATATCCAGCACGGTGGTTGGCCAAGAATCGATGCGGACTACCAAAACACAACCGGTCCTGTCGGTGGATCGGCAATGGGACGTGCTGATACACCGCCCGGTTCGGTTTTTTCGGGGGGACCTTTTGCAAACCTGCTCGGATTAGTTCTTTGCAAGGGAGTTCTTTGCGTTTTGACATTTTTATAATGAGTGCCTTTTGATTTCGTTTCGCTATCGTTTCAATCATCCGCAGGGTGGATTCTTTGGGCGAGAAGAATGTGGTGTTGGGGTGTTACTTTGTTTGTTTTTCTTAAAGAATCGATGATAGGTAAGAGATGGATTGCAATTGCAAGGATGTCTGGAATGGCCAGGAGTCGCTGCCTCGAGGAAACTTCTATGCTGGCACGAACAGGGAACTTACTGGGTGTTGAAGAACGATCTCTTTACATTAACAAGGATGATGGAGTACAAGAGAGCCTGTTTACATTATTTTTACATCGATTTAATTAGAGGCACAGTTATACACGATCATCACGATCAGTGATCTCAACCATTTTGGATTTCCACCTCTAACATTTTGTTTGTATAAAAAACAAACCTTGCGTCTTCGGCTGTTCGAGATGTGAGAGATGCATTGACTAGCACATGGAAATATCTAGAAGCCGCCCAAGATTGGGCACTTAGTTAGTACTGAACCTTTTGATTTATAAATGACTCACAACAATTTTACGATCCAGCCATCCAAGTCAATGTCAAAATATTCTTTTACGAATCGAAGGATGGACACCAGTATTTCAGAGCATTACATGGAAAAGTGAATAAATTATAATCGTCCAGTAGCCGAGGCGATAGCGACGCCGGTCTTCACACGGAAGAACCGGGGATCAAATCTCACCCAAAAGACCGTCTCCCTGTACGCAAGACTGACTCTCCAGCTACAGGTAAAATCAAGTCACAGAAAGCCAGAAATGATGGGTCGAGACCTTTCGAGAGTGTAGTTTTAAAAAAGAAGAACAAAATACTATCAACAATATTAAACCCAAAATCGTCACCATAAGCATCGATCACAGCTTCAATCCTGCAATCCAGAACAAGCTTCAGAATAAGCTGATGCTACAGTCTCCCTCGAAAGGACCTCATTGAAAAATTTGCAAGGGGCCGATACGGTTAACCATTGGTTAGCTTTGTTATCGAAAACTTGACTACAGTGTTTAACAACTCCACGTCTCTAACAAAAGCCATCAGATTTTAGGGACTTCATCTTAAGTTATCCTGAGGTCCGCTTTGAAAAGTGCGTTTCCATCATATCGCCTTCTGTGGATACATATCTGAAATCTCTAGTTGATACCGGATTGCTTTTACTGTGGTTTGTTCCAGGCCGTCATCCTAGCAATACGGCCAGGCCGTTCCTCATGAATAAAAAAGACCTCCAACCTTTCTCGCATACATTTTCTCCTGAATTTTAATTTTCTCCAGAATTTGAATATTGGCGCTCGGTATATGCGATATGCAGTTGGCGATGCTAGTTACGAACACGATAAGAACAATAGAAACTCTCAGCTAGAATACACAGAACTGTTCAGCTGGAAGTAGATTAATTCAAGGAAACCACAGATGGCGGGCCAAGACCTGTCGAATGCAGCAGCACCATAAAATTGTGTCTTGAACTAAATTCTCTTATTATTGGTTTGACCAATAGTTTTTCCAAACGTTCTTTTATCTCTTTGTAATCGGACCAGGAAAACCAGGAAACCCTTGCAGGCCGCTAGGAGCAATTTCTATTTGACTGATATTTATTGTTTGTCGCAAGTGCAGTGCAGTTTTGGTCCATGATCAATCCAACAACTTATCTCTAAGCTAACCCCAACGCATGGGATACGAGGAGTAATGTGAATAACTAGCCAGGACATCGTGCTCGAGGGAAAGAGTTGTTAATCTAATGATGAGTCATACGTCTCTTTTCACGCATCGACCCGAAGTCGACTTCGTCCCTATTAGAATCTAGTTCGACCCGGGGGTGCAATGAGTACGGGTGTATATGTGTGCTAAAGATTAAATTAGAGAGAAAAGCGATGAGTTCAAGTAATACAAAATTAGTCTATACAACAAAGTTTTCAGATTTTGACTCACAGTTGCTGGACGGTCAAGCTAGATCGGGTGTTAAGAGATCAGAACCACAACTTGTAACTTGTGTTGTAAAGCTATAAACTCAACTTTATAAAGAATTAGGTCTCTAGCAAGATAAAATGTCGATATACAGGACCCTGAGTCACCAAAAAATTTGAAGTTACTTATTTAAATTTTTGTTTAAATTTGCAACCTCGTAAGGTCTCGGGTTGTCTGCTCTAGCTTTCCTTTATTTGGTTTTACTCGTAATGCTTTCAAGAATGGGTTACCCTACTGCCAACCTAAGAATTATTTATGGTATCTCAAACATTGCATTGTTCTTAACCAGTGGATACTTGTTTTACGACCAGTAAAACATAGAGGACTTTCCTTTTCTCGCTCCCTTAACTTACTTTTACCTGTAGCTAGATAATTAGGCATGCTAACCCTGGCCTACCTTTTTAGGATCGTCATGCTGGACCTTGAACCCACTTTATTTTCAATTTGTATGGAATGAGTATCTTTGAAAAAGTATTGCATTGAGTTCCTTATCAAAAAAATGTTTATGTAAGTTCAGAAAAATTCCAATAATCCTAAAAAATCCTCAAAACCACTAAAAACCGTCAATTTGAATGTTCAAAATCGTAGTTTAATTTTAACGAAACAAACCATCGTTCATTACAAGTTTTCATTCCCATGATATAAACGTAGCCGGTTCGAATCCTTTGACAGCTAGCATTGAACTGACAATAAGAAGAAAAAAACGACCATTTCTTCGGCAGAAGCCAATAGGAACGTGCCGTACCGCTCAATTGAGCGCGCCTTTTTCGTGTTTCACAAAAATTAGCTAAAAGTAAATTAGCGATTAGCTATAGGAACTCTAGTTCCTTTTCTGTGCGACACCATGAAGGAATTGAAGGTAATGTTAAACAATCCTACAACACTCTTGTGATTTAATGAAGTTTTAACTAACCGAATGTGTGTGTTACAGGTGTCGAACCGGTTGAATGGGCCGAGCCGGATGGCGACTGCAGACGGACGCACCATTATCATGGGAACATTTGATGACCTGAACAAAAGTAATACTTAAGTTAAGACGCTACGCACCAACGATCCTATCCTATTTGTTAGGCACATTCAATAAACATGTAAGCTTCCTGCATAGCTCACAGCTTCTACTTTCCTCCCATATCCCTTCGGATGTTAGCAACGAAGCGGTATTTTGTCCTCCAAGCTTTCGTTTCGAGATTTTATTGGTTAATCATGAAATAGAGTACGGGGCGGCGTAAGGGGGGTCCTTTTGCTTGCCCGTTCCGAGGTTTGAAAGATTTGGTACGATAAGTCCCGCTGGGAGGAGGTGTCCTTTCAAGGGTGTAAAACAATCGTAACCGGCCGGTGCCGGTCTCCTCTATAAGTAGTGTAATCCGTGTGCACACACACTCCCTTTTCGTTGGGGGAAAGAACACACACACAACAGAGGTGTGTTGCGCGATAGCATGTTGTCGCTAGGGAACATCCGCTGATACAGCAGACCACCAACATATGGGTAGGGGAAGTGAGGGTAGCAGTAGTAGAAGTAACACCCCGTGGGAGATGTGTATAAGTAGGACGTATTTACAAGTTACCACATTTCCCGGTGATCGATAAAAGTGCTTTGTTAGGGAGAATGAAATGAAGTGTGTAATGCACGAGAAACGACGGATAACTTGGAGAATATCCTGATACGTACGGTAAACGGAACGTGAGTTTTCTGTGTTTGTGTGTGTGTGTATATATGTTGGCAGTGGGGAGTGTAATTTATTGTTAAACTCATGCATGCAACCCACACACACATCCATCCCTATTCGCAGCGGCTCCTATCGAAAAAGGAGGCTCAACTCAAGGAGGACAGAAGGCTCGAATATTGGAGGCTCAACTTCCAAATCACAAACTATAAACGGTCCCGAAACAGGGAACACACTACAATTAAACGCTCGTGTAAGTAAATCTAAGCAGTGAAAGATCGGAAAATGGAACTTAAAACGCATTTTCTACTAGTGTCTGTGAGTGTTGTAACGATCGCGAACCAAAAACCCAACATGGCGCAGATCATGGCGGTTAAACGAAACCCGCTCTAAGGTGCATGCTTAAGTAAAACGGCCAAAAAATATCAACCTTACTGCGCCTGGAACCGGGTAAGCACACTACAAATGCTGCTTCGTCCCGATCCGGACAATTTTGGGATGTACAAGCTAAATGTTTCAAAAAAAACCCCAACCATATCCGATCGTTTCCGCTTCCTTAATGTATACGCCAGGGCAGGATACACTTCCTCATTATTGCACATCCGATCTTGCTATTAATCTCTGCCCGTTGTGCTACATTGCACCCAGCGACACTACTTGTTGGTGGTTGGCACTATTATTAGTCGTGTATAGCAGTCACTGATTTCTCTCTCTCTCTCTCTCGCTCTCTCTCTGGCGCTAGAGACCGCTTGTCTACGAATATTGGTTTCGATCAATAATCAATTCACGTTTCAACATATTTTAGCCTACATAATTGTCGGGATGTGTGACCGCCGTTAAATTTTGCTAAACTTTGCACCGAACGCTCCGGCCGGCCATTGCTGAATTCCTGTGGCAGCGTGTTGCCTCTGTGCTTAAAATCTAAAATTCTTACTAATGATATTCCCTTTTTTCCTGTTCAATCGTCTCTATCGAATCAGTGGATCATGCATCTCCCGGGAATGCTTCCCGCCATTCCAGCAGCACGTTTCACCGAGAGCAGTAGAATGAATGATATTTATGATTTGTTGGTTTTACTTGCTATAGTGGTTGATCTCGTGTGCTTGTGCTGCATTCAAAAAACGCTAAATTAAGTTTGTTCAACATTTTCTTTTACGATAAAATGAAACATCGTTCACCTGTTCGTTCTCCTTACACACCGGGGTGAACCTTTCCGATCCGATTCAAATCGTCAATTCTTTTAAATTCCTTCTTCCACACAGACCTCTGGCGCGCCCGCGAAAATACCCGATCGCGCGCCAGAATTAATTTTATGCTCTAGCTACAAGCTACGACAGTGCGCTGTTCCAGTAGTTTTAGCATCGTGTTTCCAGTATCGGTTCATTGATCTTCGAGTGGGAAGCCGTCTTGCGCTGGGACGCTTCGTTCAGCCCACCGATACTGCCGCCGCTCGTGCCTCCTACCGCCGTCAAACTGCTGCCACTACCGCCAACCGCCTTCTTGCTGCCGGCAGTGACCTGCTGGTGCTGGTGTTGATGCTGCTGCTGGATCGTATCGTTAAGGAATGCTGGTGGCGATGGGAATGCCGCGGAATGGCTGTACTTTGCATTCATCTGCTCGCTCAAGCGCCGGATGTTAAGCTGCAGCTCGTCGTCCTTTTGCGAGGGCGTCGAGAAGCTGTGGCGCGGTTGTAGCATGTTCGGGTTAAGTAGATTCAGCGAGCCTTTGGTCGAGTCGTGCAGGGCAGGTTGCTTCGCGGGGGATGATGCGTACGAGGATTGTGTCGCCACCGGGAGGATGCTTAGCTTCGGTGACGGTTGCTGCTTCCGGCCGGTCGGTGAACCGTTCCCGTTGTAGCTGCTAAAGCTGCCACTGTTGCTTGTGTTGCTGCTGTTGCTGATCAGCACGCTGCTGCTGGTGGTGCCGCTGTGGCCGTTCAGGTTCGAGTTGGAAGCATTCTTTTCCATCTTGAGCGAGGACACGGATTTATTTTTCGCCAGCGACAGCGAACCCGTCTGGGGTGATTTGTTCTGAGCGTCTAAACCACCACCACCACCACCAGCACCGGTTGGCTGTTGAAAGAAGTCTTCATAAAACGAGGGAGATTTGGAGCGCTGCAGCTTCGGTCGGGTGATTTTTTTACGCGCATCAAAGCTCCCGTCCATCGCTCCCGGGATGGTGAGCGTTTTCTCGAACCGGCCGAGCGATTGCTGCTGGCACAGCTTCGCTTGCTGCCTGCCGACCACGTCCGAATCGTCCCGGCTGACGGTGCTCGTGAGCGATTTTGTTTGGTGCGGTAGCGCGGCACTACGCTTCTTGCCCGGTCCTCCCTTGGCCGATCGGTCCGGAAGGTTCACGTTCGAGCGCCACACCCATGGGTCCGAGTTTTTCATGTAGTCGAGGCACGGTTTGCCGTACGCTTTGCTATTATTATCGAGCGTTTTCGATTTTTGCTGCTTGGATGACGGGAGCGGTGAGTTGCTGGCCGACATCCGGGTCCATGGATCCGACGGAACGTACACCAGGCAGCTGGTGCTTCGGTTACCGTTCGCGCTTTTCAACCCATCGCCCAACTTTTTCACCTTCTCACCGCTTCCTTTCACCGTCGCCGGATCCGGTCGGCCCTCGTGCGCGCTACCCTCGTCCAGCTTAGCCGATCCCTTCTTCCCAACCTCATCATCGTACTCCTCGTTCGGGGAAAGTTTCACCGAGATGATATCGTTCTCGTCCGAAACCATAATCGAATGCTGATGGCGTACCGGTGGCCGGGGCGATAAGCTGCGCGTGTTCCGCAGCAAACGTGGTGGTTTGTTTTCGCCGAGCGAGTTCGACTTTTCCAGCGTTCGCTGCTCGGACGTCCGCATCGGTGTTAACTTCTGGGGGCTCGGTTTGGGGCTTGCCGCTGCCGAGGACGCAGTTGCACCCGCGGCGTGCTTCATCGGGCTCGTACCCGCATGCTTGCCACCGGCAGAGTTGATACTCAGCGAGGACAGCCGCCGGTAGTGGTTTTCCGTTTTGGGCGAAAAGTTGAAATCGAACTTAGTGTCGGTGGACGCTTCAATTTTGGGGCTGCGACATTCCGCCGCAATCGTCTTCATCGGGCTGCTCGATTTCGGGCTCGTTGAAGCGTCCTTAAATTTGGAAGAATTGTGCTTTTTCTGCTGCGCTCCTCCACCGCCGGTCAGCGTTCCCGAACGGCCGGGCGAACTCGGACTATCGCAGACCGAGGAACGACACTTTCGGCAGCTTTTGCCACCGTTGATCGAGCTGGGCGAATAAAGCCCACAGCTACACTCCTCCGGCGGACATTTGTCGAACAGATCCAAACTTTCCGTGCTGGCGTTGCGTTTGGTCGGCTTCTTCCGTGCACCGGCGGCGACTGCTGCCTGCGCTTGGTAAGGGTTTTCGTACGACGCCAGCTCCTTGCGTATGCTGCTGCTGATCGTCGAATGGCACTGGTGACCGTGCTGATGATGGTGGTGCTGGTGTTGATGGTGTGCGGAGGAATGGGTGTGCGATGCGTGTTTCGATTTGTCCGCTCGGTTCGCCGTCTTGCCGCAGCTACAATTGTAAGAACTGCTGCCGCTGCTTGACCCCGGCAACGAGTGCTATAAAAGTTTTTCGCTACCACTGCGCGACGAGGTTCCGGCGGCGGCCGCCGTTGATGCTCCTGCTGCTGCTGCTGCCGTGGTGCCGCTCGTGCTGGATGTGTTGGTGGCCGATGGTTCGTCGGCTGTGGTACGCTTGCCCGTCGATTTTTGCGCTGGACGTTGCGGGCTTTTCGGGGGTACTGCCGCTCCGGCCGACGAAGTAGAGGAAAGCTGACCGGAGGAGGCATTCTTTAATTGTCAGTTGCCCAGCTCTACCGCGATAAACTTCTTGAGTCGATCCAGATACTGATTGTACAGCTCCACGTCATTGTGTCCAGCTCCCTGGGCGAGGTGAAAGAAAAAGGAATTCTGGTTTAGCTTGTTGCCCTCCGCGCGCGCCTTTGACACTTACCTCAACCCACAGCGGCTCTACGGCTTTCGGGCACTTCTCGTAAATGCTTAAACCGTGGGAAAAATCTATAACCTCATCCTCCGTGCCGTGTATCACCAGCACCGGTGATGATATCTTCGACACCTTATCGATACTGTTGTTGGTGAGAGGGAAAAAAGGGAAATCCATATTAACATTGCACACCTGTTCGCATGCCCTTTCTTTCCGCACTACGCTCACCCACCTGGGAAACACATCGAAAAACCAGGTGCGCTTCGTGTTTGGAAAGGCCACCCTCATCCCCGACATCAGGGGAGAGTGCAGAATCACAGCCCCAACTTCGTACCGCGCGGCCAGATCCACCGTCGGCACCGTGCCAATGCTCTGACCGTACAGTATAATATTTTCCGGGCTTACACCGAACCGGGTGCGCAGCGAATGCCACGCCGCATCAATGTCCGCGTACAGGTTCTTCTCCGACGGCTTGCCGCCGCTCATACCGTACCCGGAATAGTCGTAGCTGAAGATGTTACAGTTGATGCGCAATCCCAGCCCCAGGTAGAAGCTACTCATCTGCCCAAGATCGACCGCATTGCCGTGGGAAAACAGTAGCGTGTACTTGGCGGTCGGTGTACACTTGACGTAGATGCAGGACAGTTTGTTGCCGCGGGAGGTGCGCGTGAAGAAGCCTTCCACGTTTTCCTTTTCGCGCTCCGAGTACGGCCACTCGGCACGCTCGTTGAAGCTGAGCAAGTACTTCGCTTTGGACTCATCGATCGGGGTTAGGTTGTAGGTCGGTTCGGGCGGTAGGAAGGCAAGTTTGGCAGCTATTCGGCCCGGTAACGGGGGGCAACAAAACAGGCAGCACAGTTCTCCAAAGCTAAAATGAGATCCGAAAAAAAAAACGAGCAGGAAGATACAGATTAGTGGGTGCAATCCGAAGAACGGCACTCTTTTCTAGACACAAGGAAATGTTCTATCGGACGACCGAGAGGTGATCGTTAGAGGAAAGTGTCTGCAGACTTGGACCAGCTGTAAATCTGGGTTGTTATTCGAGGAGAGTCTTCCGCCAATGACATTTTACTACGCACTACCTGTTTATCGACATCGCGAGAACCTTAGGCTTTAATTCAGGATCAATGTGATGGAGACAAAGCACCTGCTAACAGGTGATCCTTACCGTGGCCATGATAGAGCCTAGCTGAAGGAAAGCAGAGGATCGCTTGATGGCGACTACCTCTAGGTTGCAGGACACATATTTAATTCTAGTTAACTTAGTAAGATCATAACGTTCGCCTTCCAAAAATGACATTAAAAACAAAACGCCAACAAATGACCTAATCCTCCACTCAAGAAGCAATCTAGAAAAGTATTACGACCACTGTTTGTGGGGGCCCTTTGCCTGGCTGGGAGCATAGTTGGGTCTTCCGAAAGAGGTTTGCCTAAAACATCCGTTTGATCGCTGTTCAGTTCAGCTGGGATTCAGATTTTCAGATTTTTTACGAGCGCCGTTATTATGTTTGATTGAGCCATGGGTGCATTCGTCTTGGACAGACGGTTGTTCTGACACCTCATCAGAGTGATCCTAAAACACTGCTGGTTAGTAGGAATCTGTTCCTGATAGAATTTTAAAAAAATGTAGCAGTAAATATTGCAAAAAAATGAAGCAGTTGCACAAGATGGTCGCTCCACAAGTTCCTGATGAAGATTTATTGCCAGTAACTTGCTCATCACGAGACGTTGAGGAGGATGGATAGTACTTGATCATTGGCTGGATCAATACGAATTGGCCCTGTCGAAGATCGGATGCATCCGTGGGTGCAGGAATGCAGCTCTGTTCCGAAACGGATTGAATGCCGACCAAGAAGAGGATATTCCATTTCCTCCGATTGACATTGATTGGAAGCAACATCGCAACAGGATCCCCCGGTTTATACATCTGCCACGCGAAACGTACCAAACGTGGGTGGGTCCGGTACTATTTGCCACAATATTTACATAAATAATCTCCAACGCTGTTTGCTTGTAGTGCTTGGCAAATTCGTGTGGCCAATGAGTGAACGGCGGGAATATTGGCGCACCACTATTATCAACGGTTAAACAGCACACGTTTATGATCGTATTAGAACCGTCTTATGACTGATAGGCCAGTAAATTAGCGCACCGTTGTGAAACACGGCGCACACGTATGGTGGCCCCTTCGTCGTTTGCCGATAATCTTGAGCAGGGACGGACCGCGGCAAACCCATTATCAAACCAATATGCGTGACAGGGATTAATACATCTCGAGTGCGCGGCGTTAGTAGGGCGAGTGAGCAAGTTTCTAACTAATCGATTCATATGTCCCCCCCCCATGCACAATAGGTCCGGCGGGGGAAGGACCCAATATATTAACGATAAGCTGCAGCTTCGTCGCCCGGAAGTGGATAATCGATAAAGTGTTATAGGAAAATATATGATTTTCCACCCCACTTATTACATCGTCTGGAAAAACGCGGTTTGTGCGTGTGAAAAAACCCTTGCCAACCCCCGCCCCCCTCCTCACATCTTCCCCACAATTACACTTACCTTAGCCCATTCATTCTTATTGTTGTGTTCACGCTACTCTATTGGCCAGCAGGTGTGCAGGCGGGTGTTTGATTGCATCCACACGAGACTGCAACACACAGATTCCGTCCGTCGTCGAAATATCCTTGTGGAATCCTGTTTCGTTGCACGTTCTCTCCCTCTCTCTTTTACTATCTATCTCTCGCTCTTTCTAACCCTTGAGAAACAGACTTGTGCTCGTTGCTATCGATTTAGCCCAACTACTCTACTCTCTTTCGTTCCTACGCGCGCAGCATGCGTTGTCTACGTGTCGCGATTCGTATCACAGCCTGTGCTACCCCATCCACGGGATCGGGAACGGGGAGGGGAAAAAAGGACACGGCGAGAATTCGAGCTGCCTGGCGTAAGTATTCTACCGGTTGCTTCCTAAGTTTGTTGTTGACCAGGCCCAAACGTCGTCTACTGTCCGCACCAGCGTCTTCTTTACCAGCGATAGTGGGTGTTTGCGTGTGCGTGCGTGCTAATGTTGTGAAGCGCGCTGTGCGTTCTTTTGATGAGATTGCATTCAAAAAACACTATGCTACTGGGATTTTTTTTTGTTCGTTTGCACGCAAACCCACTGTTGTTGACAGGAAACGGAACGCTGATAGTACGCTTGCGGGGCCACAACACACGGTTCGTAAACCACATTCACAGCCTTATCTATTGATTTCGGGACATTTTTCTGTATGACTAATGCTGCTGCGGCCTTTCTCGACCACCACCATCACCACCTTTACTGCGTAATGCCGTCAGGAAAGCTGGACATCCCAGCAGAGCTGCAGCCAGATTGTAATAAGAAAAACAAATCCTTCTTCGCTCGCGTATGGTGCGCTTTGTTCCTCACAGCCACAGCAGAATGCGCGTTTGTGCGTTGTTTCCTTTTCTGGCTCTTCGCTACACTACACTAGGGGCAGAAGAAGGCATCACACACACCCCCGGGGGCGCTGATGTACGCAACAACGATTCGGGTGCACTCCAGCCAGCGAAGGCTCGGTTGTGTTTCAGCACGACTGTAGCTCGAACTGGTGCACGGTGCCTGCTTTTGCTTTACATTGGTTGTTGCGTTTCCATTGGGGTCGCGGAAGTTGGTTTTAGCACTACTTTTCACTACAAACAGCAGCTACACTGTTTCGCTTTTCTGTTCGATTACACATACAATTAATCACTACGCGTTCAGGTTGCGGCCATACGTAGCGAAAACGTAAAAGCAACAACACGTTTGACAGCTGCACTGTGTGTGCGCGTGCGGGATGCTGCAACGCTTGGTGTGGTCAAAACTCGTCCAATCGTTTTGTTTTTTATTCGTTACTGCAAAAGTGAGTGGAAATTATCGAGAATGTATATGAAACTTTCGGAATAAGTTGTTCGACAGGTAATATTTCAAAAAAAAGACGGTGTGAAGTATAATTGGTCAAATCGAAGTACTCAAAATGTTCATGTTTATTCAAAATCATTTTGAACCCAATAAAACGCTTGAAAAACGCTTAAATTTTGCAACGGATTTTTCAGCTCACGAGAGTTTCAACTTTAGTTTTATTTTATTTTTTGCATTTTCTTATTACCTAAAAACGTTTGAGATTTTTATTAATATACCTAAACATCTAAAAGTTGTCTTATACAAGTTTTAGGTATAGCATAGTGAATGGATGTCTTGAGATTTGAATCTTGGCATCATATATCCGAAATACTAGTAGAGAGATAGGCTAGAGTGCAGCAAGTTCAGGGATCAGTCATTGATTAGATCTTAAACACGCGGCAAATTTAAGAGAAAATGATTTAGCAGCAGCTACACTCCTACCATCTCTTCATTGATTTAAAGCCGCTTTTACAGTATACTTACTTACTTAAAGGTTACTTACTGTTACCGTATAGCTAGGGAAAAAACTACACGCCGCTATAAACCCGTTGTGAATTCCGGCTAATCTTACAAAGGCTTACGAAAATGACCAACATCAGATATAAGGTGAAAGTGGATAGAAAACCCTCAGGGCCTTTTGCCACCAACAAGGGCTTAAGGAAGGGCGATGGACTTGGTTGTCTTCTTTTCAATCTACCGTCCATCTACCGTCGTCTACCGAGGAACCATCTTCTTAAACTTAATCTAGATCCTTTAATACGCTGATGGAATAGACATAATCGATTCGAGGTTTTTCTCCTTAGCACAAGCTTACCAAAGGCCCCGGCCCGTAAAGTCGTGTTAGACCGTCCACACGGACAGAGGAGTCGTAATACGCCCAAATTGAGATGGCGTTGATGCGTTTGACAGAAAGGCCGGGACAATGGATAGGTGGAGAATGGCGCTAAACCATGAAAGATATAATACCAAGGTAACAAGTCACGGCTAGATCACCCGGTACTATTTTCATGACAAGATCAGCTCACCGGCACCTGGAGTTTATATTACAGCCCATAGAGCTCCTAATAGTGACCAATCCTCCATTACAGTTCCAGATGATCGTGGCCAAAAATCCTTAGTTTTGGGTAGAGTCAGCGGTGTATGTAAGTGCTGGAACTATAAATACTCAATACAGTTCCTGCATTGTCTAACGCGACATTTGTTTTGAATGAAGAAATGTCCACAGGTTACAATTATGACTGGTTGGCCCCAATAGCTACTGCTATTCTTGCTTGCTTAGACGGTCTAAACAGGATTTGATATCCAGTCCTACCGTGTGAATACCGACGTTGCTACCGTCTCGTACACAGGACCGTCCCAATATGAATTTTAGGAAAATTAAGAAGCGGGGCGCAACCTTGAGCAATTTAAAGTACTTCTGCAGCATGCCCAGACCAAAAGCGATTGCAAAGCCGGATAAGCCAGAAAGTAAGAACAAAGTGTACTTTAGAACAACCGATTTTCCAATATAAAGTTTCTTCGTTTTATTATCTTTTCATGTACATATGCTTCCTTATCTGTGTAAAATAGTTCGCCTTACGTAGCTACTGCTGCTGGGCCTTTGGTAATGATACAAAATGATTCAATGAATGAATGAATACCCTTTACAAATCAACATGGTGATTGTTCAGTTCCAGTGCTGCTTCCCTTATCTGCTAGCTTACAGCTAAACACCTACTCGCTACATGTAAGATGCGTAATACCACATTCGCGTATCTCAAGATCAAAGCAAAACTCTTACAGAAGTAAGAACAGAAATACACACTGTTCCATTAAACCTACCAAGTGACAGAAATCACAATCAATGTTCCACGGTCGGCGCATTCACGAAATGCTTAAACGACTAAAGACCAGTTCTACACGCTCCAGTGAGCGCAGGGTTGGTTAGTATCACCGAGGATTTGGCAACTCGGAGACTCCGGTCGCGCGCGCGGTCCACTAGTGCGACAGTGACTTTTGCTTCTTCTGCATTTCCATGAAAATGAGCGTCGCCCCCATATTGATACCACCCCATTTGGCGCAGTCCGAAATCTGTGGAAAGAGTGGAAAGAAAAGAAAAGGGGCACATCATTAACGCGCACCGTATCAACGAGGCTGTGAGGTGTCAATCGAAACATTAGTACGATAAGAGGGCGGTGACATGTAGGTGAGCTTAAGCTTTAAGCTCAAGTGTTCCGTAGTGCTGTCTACTTGCTACGCATGAGTGCTGTGCTGTGCCGTCTGTCCGTGGGAGTGTGTAATCGTGTACTGAACTATACGATAAGTAACATATTCCACCACCAGAGACCACCACAAAAGGTAACCAAAACACATACAGAACAAACCCGCCCAATAGAAAGTTAATCATAGAGGTAGAATGATCACTGGGTTTTAACCTTTCGCGAGCTCTCTCCCCGGGGGCGGTCGTATAGGATCAGAAGTAGCTGTTGTGCGCTCCTTGCAATGCGTCCTCGAACCGTTTCAGTAACGCACTTACTTGTCGCTTCCGGCTGTCCTGCGGCCGGTCACCGTATCGACAGAATTCGGCAAAATGTTGACTGTTGTGGAACGGCATTTGGCACTTCGAGGCATACTTTATCTGTGGAGATAAGGACAGGGAAACAAAAACAGACATCGTATCAGTATTCTTGCCTGTAATCTCTTTCCCTTCCAAGTACTGGATTCCTTCAAATCCCGAAAACTCACCTGAGCTAAAATGTCTTTCTCCGGGTGGGCTTTCTTCGTACGATCGGCCACATTGTTGATCCGCAACTGATGTCCTTGCTGCCATAGATTAGACAACGTGACGCAGTACACTTTCATCGGCTTTTTCTCATTCTCCTTCATGCGTACGGAATATATTTTCACACTTTCGGCCGTCGGTTTGGGAGCTGCAACGATATTGGAAAGGAGGACGTTAAAGATCGTTAGATCATAAGCGGGTAGGCTCGTAATATGGGCGGCCATATTAAAAATGATGGTGGCGTCACAAAGATTGTTTTGCATAACCTGTTTCAGAATGGACCGTGCCTCCCAGGCCTTATAGCTAATATCGCGAAATAGCAGCAACAAAAAAAAGTTGCAAAGTTCTACTGACGTGAGAATAGAACGTAGCCCACACACGTAGAGAGTGGCGGGCAGGCATAAATTAGCATACCGTCGCCACAAAACCCAGACGGATAAACACTCCCCCGGGTAAGTTGAACTAGCGGAATACTGTTCTACTTGATGAGAACACCACCGAACAATTAATTCTACGTAGCAGGAACAAGAGGGAGGGAGGGTGGAGAGAGGGAACGGAGGGGAGGGGTCCTATCATTTGCATGGATGCACTTTCAACCCCCGCGTAAACAATCGTCAGCCGGTCGGGCAAGTAACATTGACCACCGAGCGCACCCGCCCAGCAATGGTAGCGCAATGCAAATGGCCTTTGATGTGAGACAAGCAAATTCCTCACCGAGCACATTCCCTTTTCCACACGAGACCTGTCACACTATTTTCCGTGCATGTAAACAACTGCTGCAGTACGCGGCGTCGCCGATGCCGTCCTTCAAAGTCCACACCTTCATTGGACGCGCGCGCTGCAAGTTATTCGATATCCCTCCACACCGCAGTGGCCGGTCCTGCTATTACGATGCGTGCTAAAAATAGCGAACGAGTTGCCTGTCCCACCTGCGCCACACCAGTCTATCACTGCACCTGATGATGCCCTGCTGCAGTACAGTACAGTGGCACACCGCAATAAAAACCGGGTGCGCGATTTCACGAGGCACTTCGGCGCTTTAACCCACGGTCACGAGAATGTTCTCACCCGAGCACTCGATCACAAAGATCTCGGCAATGGGGGACTGTTGCCGGCATCGAGCGTACCTTCATTTCGTACAAAATTAAACCAATCTTCCACCACGGCGCGTTCTAGCTATCCTCGCCCTCGGCTGGTAACTTACACTTTTTCTGCTCGATGGACACCACACCGAACCAGCTGTCGCCGGGGTTCGCCGACTGCCGGCGGACCTCCACGATGAAGCCGTTCTCGATCACGGCGCAAAAGATGCGCTCCTCGCCGGCATCGAACCACTTGCTTTCGCGCAGCTTCTGGATGGCGACTGAGCTGCCGAAACTGGCGCGCGCTGGACCGGTCGTTCCGGTTGGGGGCGTAACAACGGTAGTCGGGTGCGCTGTACCGCCGGCCGGAAACCATTTGCCAATGTTCAAACTGTTCCGTCGTAGCAATCCCATCGCGTATAGCTGGACGCACTCACTGCAATAACTTCAACTTCAAGGTTCTTTGACCGCGGGAGAGTCTTGCCTATACGCAGTTGCACTTTTAACCTTATGCGCGGATGCGTTTTCCAGTTCCACGTTCACTGGTCTGTTGAATGACTCTCACTCACTCTCGTTCACTCACTCACTCACTCACTCAACGTGTCTCTCAAGTGTTCTTCTTGCGGGAGCTGCGTTGCTAGCGTGTGTCTAGCTCGTTCGAGCGCTGTACAGTTTCTGCGCGTCGGTATCGACGACCGTCGAGTAGGTCAGGCCGCGCGAGCTCGCGAGTTGATGCCGCGACCCTGCCGGACCACCCCCATTGTTTGATGGTGTGTAGCTTCTCGCTCGCCGCACCCCGTCGAATTGGCGGGACGAAACCGCGCTACTACTAACACCAGCGTAGTATCGTCTTGCGGTTCCCGCCAAAGATCCCCCTGACGCCCCCCGGGGGGCCCCCCATCGCCCTGACTTCAAGGGACTTTACAATTTTATGCACTTTTTGTTTGGTCGTTTTCTTAAATCTCCCTTACTGTTGTTTGTTCTCACCCCGTAGGTAATTGCTAGAGGCCACCAATTTTCTTTAAACGATTTCATGTTCTCCAGAGGGAAGTGAGATAACACTCCGAGGGCTGGATGTGGTGGGCACTGCACTTGCATCGGAGCAGCGAAAGAGACAGGGCGTTTTGTTTGTTCATATGCAACAGCGTTGCGCTTAAGTTTGCCAATGAAGTAATATGTAACGTCGTAAATTTTCTACCGCTTATCAGCGTCAGCCCTTAGGAGATGGTTAGGTGGGACGGAAGTGGGTGTGTGCCAAGTATGCACACTACAATACTGGGACTGTACCGGATAGATGCAGTACAACTAACTACTTGGAGCCAATATTTGTTCCCGAGTACGATGTGCAGGAACGTTTGATTATAGCGCTCGATCGCGTACGATTGAGGTTAACCTTGTTTACTACAAATTTGTCGCTGGAATCCTATTACAGAATCGGTGCGAACCGGTTCAACGATGGATGGATTAGGTAAGCGAGATGCTTGTTTGTTTTGCTTTATTTCTTAAATCTATCTTGAGATGAGTCATAGAAATGTTTACTCGATGTATCGAGAACGCAAAAGAGCATCGGTAATGGAACGCTAGTGAACGTTTCGGAACTACTATTCCAAATTACAATCTTATCAACACATCAGCAAAAAGCGTTGTGCCTGATGCGAAGTTACCTTAAGAAATCAACAACTTGCCCTATAAGATATAAACAACAAATTTAGAGCTCTCTTCGTCAACAAGATTGAGCTATTTCCATTTCCGGAGCGCATCAACACGTACTGCGACTTAGGCCTTAGCAAATCGCTTATAACGGCTCAAGCTCGTGCAATATGAATAGCTTCCTGATTTATAGCCTTTCGGGCTCGTGCGTAATGTATCCTTTCGATGGGCATGTCTGATAACGATTTTGTCCCCCACTAATCGAAAACCGGTTTTACCGCCTTAGTGGTCGACTAGGGAAAGGTGACTAAAAATAGTGCGTTCAGTTAATAATCCGATCCGAACGGGAACCGGTAACGTGTTGGGACGAGTGTCAACGTGGGTAGTGTGCGTGTGCGTGAACACAATGTACGTCAGCGGCTAGGCCACGTTCTTCGGGGGGCCATTTTCTGCAAGGAAGCCGGTTTATCGTTTGTTCTCGTGATTGTTTGCTGACGTTGGTGAGAAATATGTGATACTTTCTTCTGCCGCAGTGTTTCGTTGTCACACCTTCTACCGGCTTGAAGAGTTTATGACTCGGTGACCAGAGCTGCATCGATCGGTATGTTCGTGGCGGTTTTGTGGGCCGGTAAGTCACTTCAAGGTTTCATACTTTTGCGGTGTGTGGATGTTGTTTATAGTAAATAGTTTAATCGACCGTTAAAGCCGGAACTAACCAGTTCGGGGGGGATGGTGTATGTTTATCGTATTTTTACAAAACTCGCGTGTATTGCGTGTTGAAATGTTTGGACCACTGGAGAGCCGGTGTTGTGTGGGTTTGTTTATATTTTGTTGGTCCGGACAATGTCGACCGCGCTCATTTACGCCTCCCAGACAAGCCCGATTCACCAGATGTGATCGCGCACTTGCAGCTATTTATAAGTCGTTCTCTCGCTAAATTTATCCTGACCTGCCAAGTGCTGCGGCTTGGACAGTCATTTGAATTATTTAATCAACGCGAAACAAATGGCCCGGCGAAGATGCGATTGCAAGTGACTGTGACCCCACATAGCTACATAGGGCACGCTGCATCATCGCCATCTTGCTTGCACTGCGACGGAGGCTAGGGACGATGGGAGACGACATCAAAACAAAACCTCAAACCCCGTGGCCTCCCTTCCGCTCGATTATGTACGCGATCGTACAAGCACTGTACCCCGGGGCCTGTACCCCAACATCATAGATTGCAGCGTCAAAGTGTTGACGTGCCGATCGGCGCGACTACCACCGCTACGAGCGGCTTGTACGTCGACCAAACGACCTTTATGCTGAGCTATTTTGGCGTGTAGACGAGACGCCGCTGACCTTGTGGCTTATGATTTTGTTTATCCGATGTGTTTACTAAGTGGAGGGTGTGTGTTAGGTCTCGCATGATCGTGCTTACTGTCAGCTGCTCTCAGTAGATCCCTCTACATACTCTTAGTCTATTCGGCGGACCTACGTTAGGTTGAATGAAATTCCACGCCTCGGTTGTAAAGAATAAAGAACGTAAACAAAAACGCTAGCCCTTGCTGTTCGGTATGTGGTGCCCTCTTAGCCACACGCACTGATTAGTTTGGAGGACGCGCGATAGAACCGGGTGACGACTTACATCGACCATCGGTCCGAAACAATTCGTCCACGGATGACATTATTTTTCACACTTTTATCATCACACGAACATCCTCACACACACACACCTGCTGTCGGTGCTGATAAAGCGATTGTTAAGTAGTGGCTGATGATTGCCTGCGAACGTGTCTTGTGAGATAGATAAGACGTGGCCCGAGACATTACACCCCGCCGACGACCGGGGGGAAGATTTGATGTCGATCTAAATAATTATCGGGCTCCATTTTATGGCCGCATTGTGTTTGATTTTCTTCGCCGAGATATTCAGAACCTACCTTCGAAACATTCGCTGGTACGGGACGATAATGTTATTTTCGTTATAATTACGTAGCTCGCCGATGCACATGGCCGCCATTCAAAGTGCGCCATTTTTATTGTTATCTTTCTCGCGCGGTGCAAAAGTGCAACAGTGTAATGAAATCGGCGGTTTGGTGATTTCTTACTAAGCTCTCTAACTCGCTGACCATCGCATGTCACATGCTTACTGTTATCGGAACCACTGTTTAATGGTTTTATGGCATTAGTTCTAATGCGTGTGATCGAATTAAGATTGCAGACGGCTCACAGTGAAGAACAAAACAATAATGCTGTCGATATTCATGTTAGGCATTTTGATTTTAAAATTATGAATTAAAACATAAGGAAACTCATAGCATTGCATCGTAATTTTTTTGTTTGTTCAGAAACCACTTGCTATTTATAACCCTTTAAAAATCTTTTTTTAAAAATATAAGAAAATGGATAAGAAATTTGAGACATAAAAATGTTTTTTGTGGAACAACTGAGCTAGCCCCAACTTTAACAAGGCAAACATGCCGTAAAATAATATTTTTACATTAAGTATAAAATGTATTAGTGTAATAATTAATTTATTTCATGTATGAAATTTTACTGTTTCTCAAAATTTGCTGGTTTTTGTATTACAATGGAAAAAGTAAACCTTAATCAAATGTAGTTATTGAATCAATCATAAGTTAGTCGTAAGTTAATGATTGATAAAAATGGGTCTAAATTTGTTAATGATCTTTTTTTTTATCTCACGAAGACGACGAGAGACGATTTCCTGATTGAAAAAATAATATCTTCTTTTTTCTAAACTTTACACAAGTGAATTTTTACAAAAGTGATTTATTTTATTTATTTATTAAATATGACGGTCCGATGCCGTATTGTCACCACCGCATGTGTTGACATTTACACAAGTGATATTAATTAAATTATATCAATACAATAATTATGTTTCAAATATTTATTATGAGTTAGCTATACGGCCGTTTCTGAGTGAATAAGAAAAAAAAATCGTTGATAATATGCTAAACAAAATTGGTTCAGCGCATTACATACCCCAGCTACCGTGATAGGTATCTATAACTCTGACTGGAATACCTCCAATATCCAACATAGCAATTGACGGCGCACCGTTTTTTTAAATATAAACTTTTTATCGGATTCATTGACGCCTCGTACATTCTTGTGTAAATTAATTACCTAGCAGGAGCTAAAGTGTCATTACTGGGTACTGAATTTCTTCTAGTAGTCCAGCTCGAACTTCTATCCCCAATCTAAATGAATCAGCCGATCTCGACAATAACATAAACAATCTTATTTAAATGCTGCGTAGCACGTATTATGTTTTTTGCAAAGGTTGTTGCATTCTTGTATAGGATAATTATGTAGGGCATCTTTTTAGGGAAGTCTTTTATAACAAAATAAGAAGTAAATAAATAAAATCCCATTATAATAAAACTAACTCAATAAAAACCAACATTATAAAAGTTATGAGGAAGACCAAATGGTGCGATTAATTAATTATGGATCAAAAGTTCTCCTCTAACCGAGCATGTCCGGGAAAAGGTAAAACAACAGGGAGGAAATGCCTTGTTCTTTTGTTTTGGTAATTGTTTGTTAATTTTCGTTTTTTTTGTAGAACTGTAACTCTTCAGCCCATGCCGTGCTGACAATACGGCGCGTTACGGTATAATTTATAATTATAATCTATAAATTATCCTCATAGTTATTTGAAAATAATGTACTTTACTGATACACTTATTAAATTTAACTTCTAATCACAAACACAAAATACAAGCTAAAAAATTCAAGTTTTAAATAGCATCCTGTTAACTGTTCTAAAAACCGTTAAATCATTTTAGAACATCTATTCCGAAAGCTCATCGAAGCGGAGCTTTTTTAGAACATCAAATGAAGGTTTCGAACGCAACGTGCTTAAGGCACCAAACACGGCAGCAGCATTGCCATTCGATTGGTCCGCTCGGTGCATTGAAAGCTGCATCCATGCAATGCAATTACTGCATTTGGTTTGCATTATTCTTCTTCCTTCGCGCGTTCATATTGGTGGCGAAACAAATGAAACGTGGTGCTTTGAACCACTCTGGGCAATCTGGTCGATGTTGCAATCCACCGTAATGAATAAAGGTGCCGTTTCTTTATTTATTTTCATTCCAATTGCATTGTCCATAATCTCTCGTTGCTTGTTGAGTGCTTTCGTCCTGCAACCGAACCCGACTGGTCGTCATCCGGCGGAGCACTTGCCGTACGTGCATTTATCCCCTTTTCGCAATGGCAGTCGTTTTTAACCGCTAACGACGCTTCTTCGCTTAGTATCCTTGCGGGCTCGGACCCGCAACGTTTTGCGTTGGCTCGGTTGCTAATTTATTACACCAGGGCGGAGTTTGTTTCAATAACGAGATCGGACAAGAGCGGTTTGGATTTTGTGTGCTGGTGTTTTATTTTTCACACCCAACCGCCCATACTGTCGGGGATGGATGATGGACACTGATATGCTGAGCAAGATTGCCCAACATAAAACCCAACAGAAAAGGGGTTGAAAGGCATGGCAAACATAATCCCGATCATGGATCACCGACAATAATGTTAAACCGTACAGTGCAATAAACGCCATGTGTAGTATGATAATGACGGATAGTATTTGTACACCTGTTTCAAACAAGCTTCAAGCTGTCAAAAACCGACCTTTACTCATCCGCAACGTTCACGAAACGAAGAGAATCATTTAAAGTTTGTGGTTTTTTTTAACACGTGAGGAACGCTTTGCACACCTTTCTCTTGGCTCGGAACAGGACATTCGTTCAGGTGTGAAACGATCCTAAGCATCTTGCGGCTTTTCCTAATTTCAAGGATTAAAGCGAGCAAGTTTGGCAATTCGTTCCGTTTCGTCGGTGGTCCCGTGTTACTGAATTCCGATTCATTGTCCTTTCCGTGTGTTCTGTGTGAGAGTGTGTGTGGTTTTTTGTTTGTAAAAAAAGAAGCACAAGGTGATTGGTGTTCCAGGATCAACAGCAGGTTAATGGAATTGGGAAGGTCAGTTTGAAGTGGATTTTTATAATAGAGCTTTATTTAAAAATGGCTTTTGTGGAGCGTTTTGAAACGAACAGAGTAAAGAAAAGTTGTGAAACTTAAGATCCCATTTTTCTTGGCCTAATGCTTGGACAGGTTTTTTTATTTCTCATATATAGATACGAAAATAGTTTTATAAACCAACCAAACAACTAATCGTTGCTCATTACTGTGATGGTATAAGAGCTGCTAAGAACAAACATTTTATTTGATATTTTATTTGATTTATGAGGCTTTGTTTTGATAACGAACATATCTAACTAACTAGCTAACGAATAGAATTTGGGAGAAAAAAGTTAAAAATTTCTTCTTCTTCTTCTTTGGCACTACAAGCTCGAGAGGTCTCGGCCTGCCATTTCTGGCTTTCTGTGACTTAATTTTAGCCGTTTTCACACACAGTCACATACAACATTGCTGCTCTGGATAAAGAACTTCAAGCAACGCAAATATCCGGCACTTCCCAAAGACAGTTTTTTTTTGTTCGTTTATTTTTGAGGTTTTAGGTCTCAGAGAGCTCATTCGCCTATTTCGACCAAACACAGTGAATATCAATATTTGTTGTGCCTTTGGATATTTTTATACAGCCTTTTAAGAGTCTTTTAAGAGCCCAAGCTAATAGAGGGTAAGATAACCGAATTTAGGCTAGGAACAGAGCTCCGTTGTAAGGTGATATCTTCCATTTTTTTGTGTCCATCGTACGACAGAAATCTAAAGCCTTGGCCATTTATCAAACTAGCTGTGCTACCAGCCTTAGCAGTGGTAAACGCTCTTCAAGAGATTGTACTACAGAAATTCTGATTAACAATAATAAGACAGCGAGCTCAAAAAAGACGATAGAAATTCGTTAGGAATCAAAGGTTCTGTCTGTGACACGTTAACAGCCATGATAGCCACCGGTGACTAACGGTGCTTCGATGAATATTTGAAGAGGATTCATTATCACAATTTGGCACTAGAAGCAGAAGAGTCATCTCTCCTTGATGTTGATGATTTTTCCTACTCATTTGTCTGGATCACGAAACACGAGTTGAAATTAGCTGCTGGTCATATGCCGTGTTAAAAAGCAACGGAACGGCAAAAGATGTCTTACGAAGCGTTCCTGTTTTTGAGCGAACAAATTTGCAAAATATTTGCTATTAAAAGCCAAAGTAATATAAAAATAATCCCCAGAGTCAGATTGGCTTTTTAAATAGAACTTTTATACTAGATTAAAATTCCTCTTTACTCTCAACCTTATTAAAATCGTCTAAAACACATTTGCTATAGAATTGAAAAAAAACGACGAATTCCACAAGAAATCCCACTCAACGACGACGGTTAAATATTTAGCTTCGAAACTAACACAATTATTCACACCCGCCGCCCTGTGTGTGTGTGTGTGTGTGTGTGTGTGTGTGTGTGTGTGTGTGTGTGTGTGTGTGTGTGTGTGTACGCTGGTCCATTCCCAGCCCGGGGAGGCTCCCATTACCGAACAAGATAAACACTTTGAAAACGATTGCTTGCTTGATTGATCAGCTCCCCGCGATGGGGGGTGGCCTCGTAATTAGCGCAAAAATCCATGAAATCCCATCCCTTCCCTTCCGAGAGAACTACCCTACCTTGCCCTGTTCCTGACATTGTCGATCGGAGTCAAGTTATTGACATCCCTACCGTCAGAGACACCCAACCGGTGGAAGTATTTGCTCTGCTGAATGATGATTTTCCATTTCCTCGGACAATTGCTCGGCCAATCACTGTGGGTCTTGTTTTTTTTTCGGGGAATGTTGATCGGACCAATTCGTCTCAAAACGGACCCTCTCTCTCTCTCACACACACACTCTTTACGGATGACACTTGAGGCACGTATGCGCGGATCTCCTCTGCGGGATAGGCCGCAACGGGGCACCAATTGTCGTTCGCATCAACTTCACGGGGATGGTTTGAGGATCGTTGACTAGAAGAAAGGAAAATGATCATTTCCCGCAATGCGTTCAATTGCTACGCGTCGTCGAATCCCCGATGCAAATCACATTCGGTTCGATATCAACCGGGTTGAATCTTTCTCTCACGGTTCTTGGATCCCATGGTAATTGTCATGTCATACAGACCCCATGTAAGGGACCGTGATTCGTTCGCGTACGTCGGTGGTAACTATTCGGCCGTTGTTGATTGTCTCTAATAAGGAAATTCGTTTCCTAGCCGGGCTACCGCTGTTTGGGATAATCGAAACCATCGCCGTCATAATGGAAGCATAGTTTTGGGCTTCCAAAATCATCGTTTCGATACGGATTGCGGGTGTGAAATATGTTTGATAGCTGTTTCATTTAAATAAAAAAAAACATGGCCAGGATTTTAACTTTCCTTACTAGCTTCTTCCACACCTTTACCGCTTCTACCGTCCTTCCCCTTCTAGTAGTGCTAATAAATTAAATGATAAATTTTCTCAAAACACGCAAACAAAACATAACCTTAGCGAGGAAAACTTAGGTCGGACACCTACATTCTCCCAACCCATCACAAGGCTTTATAGTCCGTACGGCTGAGGTGTTTCGGTGGTCGGTTTCCTCAAATGCTGCCCATTCTATTGCTCTTTTTTTTTGCTGCAGCAGAATAGATGTGTTTTCTTCCACCGTAGACCATATCCCTACTAGCTGCTACTGGGAAATGGTAAACTTCCTAGCCGACGATATGCAAAACATCATCTCACCCCCGTGTTGCTGCTGACGCGTCATGTTTTACTACACAACACATGAATAAATGTTTGTTCAGTTTGCATGTGTTTTCCTTTCCATGGAGAAAGGATTTCGTTTTTTGGCGCTGCTACTGTTGAGCTATCGCTGTTGAACCTTACGATGGGAAGCCTAGCTTGTGGCTTCCAATGGTTGGATGTTCTTTTAACGGTCGAGCGATGGTGGGAAAGCTGTTAAAAAAAATCTTGATATTTATGCAAAGGGAGAAAGGAGCAAAAAGGAAATAAATAAAGCAATACATATTTATAACGAATAATATAATAAATTAAATCTATCTACAAAATAGATTTATTAAAAACTGTTAGTCTATCCGGCACTAATTGGCTAAATGATGAAAGCTAGGCTAGTGATTGCGCCTAGCAGTTAGGCTATACGCATCACCTAATCAAGATTCGGCTTATGATTGGGATGAGGACGAAAAATGAATCGTTTAAATGGATTAATAGGCTTGAAATAAAGTAATTAAAATTTATATTGATTAGTCTGCCTTCCAATACACGACCAGAACGGATGGTTTTGTGAAAACGGCAATGAACCGTCATAGCTAAATATTACAAATTTCGGTCACCAACAAACCTTCGACTAGGGTATATTATGATTTTAGCTAGAAAATTATAAATTTATAACTTTCTATTTGATTTATTTGAAAATTGATAACGACTTTCAAGCATTGGCTTAAATCAAATTTTTGGGTGTCCTCTCGTATGTTCGAATAAAATCTAACGCGTTTGGCGCTGGCTAGTTTTGGCTGTCATTTTGTATGATGAGCTAAAAACATTTGAGCTGCAAAACGTCAAAACTTATACAAAAACTGACTTAGAACATCAGGGACTTGATAAAAAAAACCATTGGTTTCTTCTGCGACCAATCATCAAATACGACCTTGTATGGTCATAATGAACTAGCAAAACGTTAGGCCAAACGGCAGGGTGTTGATTTTAAATCTTTTATTTGGTTTTTACTTCCATTCTATTTCTTACATTTTTTTTACCTTGAGATTGTTTAATTAGCCCAGAGCTTAACAATAGCCAGCAGTCATACTATTTTGTGGCTTTACATTGTACGGTTGGAGTACAAAAAAGCTCTCTTCTTCTTTTTTTTGACACCATTAGGTCCATGGCCCTTGACGATACGCATCCATCCGTAATAGTTAATAAATAAATAAAAGTTCGATGGCCTAGCGAGGCTTCATTGACTTAATCTACCCGTTACAGGATAACCAGAGTTTAGTATTTAGTTTGACGAAATCATCTGGTAGTTCGGACCGCTGGCTTTATGAATAGGAAACCATGTGCTAGCGATATACCTAAAAAATGTGAACCAAAGCTTTGCAAGTGTTAAATAAATCCAAGGATGTTTATTCCTGGTACTTGGTTTAAATCAATATTTACAAATGATTGAACACTACAATTTTTTCTCTTTTGTTCAGTCGTTCGCCTTTTGACGATTGATGGCAGTTCAGTCTATGCGAAATTTAGTTGCAACATTAAATTTGCTCGAGATTAACTATTAAAGTATTGATTGATGAAATGTCCTAGATGATCCAGAACAAACATAAAATAGAGTGCTGGGACCAAAGTTTTTGGAGGCCCCTCTAGTTGTGACTTATTTGCGAGTAAGATCAACAGGATTTCCCTCGCCTGCTCCTTCCGACTCTAGGTTGATCCGTCACTGGGGCGATCACTGGCTCTACAAGCTATGGAGGAACACAAGAAGAACACGCTTCAAGAACTGATGACAACGTCTGTATTCTTGACGACGACACGAACTGTGAAGTCCACTCATGATACAGTCCCTCGCTAACATACGATCAACGGAATCGTCCTAGCTCAACCCGGGATAAGGTGACATTCCACAGTTTAGAGAAGTAAATGTCTAAAACCTCATGCTATTTGCACTCCTTTGTAATTTAATTTTAAGCGTGACTAGCAGGCTGTTTCTAATGAGTAAAACAAGACTATAATAACTTATAGTTTCAAGTAGAATCGTTCCTCTCGAGAGCTGGGACACGATCAAGCAATTTCATTGATGAGTCGCTCATAAAAACATATATTCCTTCGGTAGGCTTATTTATCTTTATTAATGTATTGAATCCAATTGATCTGCGATGCGTACATAATCAGGTTGCACCTCTAGCTGTTTGCGGCTCTTATGCACAAAGTAATTTCTTCTGTCCGAGGATTGCAAGACGCGTTGTTTGTAGATGTCCAACTGATATTGCAAAAATATTCGTAGTGGTATAATGGTCCTGCTTTGGTAAATTCAGGACAAAAGCTATTCTCGCGCTCTCTGGAAGATTGTCAGAATCTTCTGTTGAATCAGGATACACCGATACTTCAATTATTCTTAGTAGAGTTCTAGCTTTTCCACCTCTTTCGACACAAAGTTGAACTCTGAGTTTTCTACCACAAAAAACATTTTTGCATCTTCTAGTCTAGAGAATTCTGGGAAGGAATGTTCTTTTTGTTCCTGGAATACTCTTTTTGTTTGACAATATAACCTCGAAAAGTCTCAACTTCATTTGGTTTGATTTTACCCATAGGTGCATCTTGAGTCCTGATACTCGATCGTCGGTCCTACCGTGTGAAGACCGTTCTGGGCTATACTTTGTGCGATTATAAACTTCTAGCGCTAGGCCACATAAGATTGAACTTGATTGACAGCCTGCAGCTTCTTCCGTACGATTGCGTTGCAAAACAATCAACGCGAGTTTCCCGTCACGATCGGTGATGATATTCCCCTCCCTATTATTTGGACGCAAACACAAATTAACCACACGTAAGATTAACAAACTAAAAGCACCAAATAAATGTTGTGTTGTCTTTCGTACATTAATTGGCAATTTAAAATAATTATAAAGCTCTCGGTTCGAAAATCCCTACCCGATCATTAGCGCAAACCTTAAAATAGTGCCCTTAAATATTGGTGCGAATAAATATATCCCAAACAACGCAAATACGTTTAACGTCCCAAAAAGCGGGAAAGCTACAAACTTCCTAATTATTGGTAGGAATAATTGTGTGTGACGCCGCGAAATGTTTTACAGCTTCGTTGGAACCCTCGGCGGATGCATTCCGTTCTTGCAGCTGTGGAAGTGCTGGAATGGATTTGAAGAAGAAATGTAGGCATTTAGCAAGGCAAGAACCGAACAGAACGATGAGGTTTAGTGTTGGTGAAATTGGTTTCGCGAATGGATTTTCTCGCCGGCGAAGGTTACGAGCAAGCTTTTCACTGCGTCACCGCGAAGCACCGTGAAGATTTTGGTGATGCCGCGAAACCAAGAACTGTTGCTCATGCGCCCGAAGCGTTGCTGCTGCGCAAGAAGTTCTGCAAATGTGGACATAACCTCGCAAAAAGCGTTCAATCCACTAATTGAAAGAGTAAAGATGCCTAATTAGCCATCATTATGGGGTCTATCCACACGATGCGTTATTTTTGTTTCGCCGGAAGCGTCAAAGGTGCGTGGAAGGTGTTTGTTGCCCGCACTCATTAAACCAAACAACGCGGGATTTGCGTAAAACAGCTCGACCAAGCGGATGTAGCTCATCAAATCATGACGCATTGCGCGACCGTGTTGAAACAGTTTTATGGGACCCATTATTAAGGCCCTGCAAGCGATTGCAATCGCACCAAACGGCCGAACTTTTACACCCTTAAGTCGCGCTCTTCCGAAGGGTCAATCCATGCGCGATTTGCCGCTTTGCCGCTCATTAATCTTCTGTGTCAACTGTGTACATTCGTGTCGTGGCGAATCGTATTTTGACAACTGAAAAAATAAAACCTCCGTATAACGGAGAGTTTCAATTTATCGCACGGCCACACGAAACGAATGACACTTTCTGATGGCGTTTAAGACCATTTTTTGCCGTCTGTACTTTTGTCTGTCTGTTGACATCATGTAACCGAACAACCCCTCACGATTGTTGCACTCATTTTCACGCATCCTGGGCGCATTCGGTGGAGTTTCGGGGAGGGAAAAATGCGCCATCTCAGCACGACACGTACGGTTAGTTGATTTTGGATGGCAAAAAGCGGTAAACGATTTCATTCCCATTCAGCCGGCAGTAGCAGCAGAACGGCAGCAAGCGAATCGAATTGGGACATGATTTTAAATTTATCAACCATTACCGGAAGTCACCGTGGTGAGAGAGTGTGTGTGTGTGTGTGTGTGTGTGTGTGTGTGTGCGCGCGCGTAGTGAGTCGACAAAATGGGAAACGAACGAGATCTTGAAGTGAATTCTTTGACTTTGTTTCTTTCTTTCGCCTTCGTCGTTGTGGTGGTTGTTTCATTGTTACTCGACGGTGGTCCTCGGAGGCCCTCGGAAGAAGAGCTCATCAGCGCAAGCCGGCTGTTCAGGATGTTACAAACTCATTTCGGTGTACTTACAAGCCACAGCGGCAACAAAAGCTCAAACTACTCCTGGGGCCGATGGTGTGTCCTGCAGGCGGGAGTTCAATGTTTACACGTTTGGTTAAATATTTGCCCCTGTACGCACGGGTTACGGTGCGTTACAGGGTGACGAATGGAAAATGCACACATCTGATCTGCATTCTGTTCCGACTGTGCCGAATTGTTTCAGAGGGCAGATGCATCCCGAGCGAACATCCCGAGCGAAGGTTGTGCGTTTGAATTGCCGGAACAGCAACTCCCGGACAGAAATCTACAGACCACCATGGGTGGGCTCGTTGCACCTTTCTGGGGTGGTGGACCAGATCGGGGTTCCCGGTGGCCACCGCCACGGGACGGCAATCGGGCAAAGTCACTGGCAATGTAACGACCCATAAAATGAGACCCAATTGGCATCCTATTGAGCCGCTGGCAAATGATGACGGTGATGAGCACCCGGTGGAGGTCTTTTGGTTTGGTTTAGTAATTTAATGGGTTTTTCTACGTTGCTATGTTATCTTGTGTAATGATCCACATATTGATGAGAACGCTTTTGAATGCGGGGAACCCGATGCATCCATCGTGTTGGGAAAATTCGATGGGCTTTGGAAGCGGTTATTTGAAGTGGTTCAGATTCACAGCACGTTTGAAAAGAAACTGTCTTTGGTTGAGGTGAACTTTTAACGGTCGTTGCAATTGTATTTGATTCTCAGAATTTTCTTTCGATCTAATTTTTGTCATCGCAAAGGTTTTTTTTTAAAGAATATTAGTTATTTATTTATTAAAAGTGTTTTACACCACTCGGGGAGCGTTTTCTCAGCATTAACCAGTGAACTTGGGTCTGATGTCTAGTTTCTAGACGTTCGCTAGAATAAGGCTCAGCTTGGCGCAAGCAGGCATAGCTTGGGATAATAAATTTGAAAACAGTACATAGTAACACATATATTATATAAGCAACTCCGGAATCCTATGTGATAGCCTTCCTTGTGCTTGGCTTCAAATTTCATCAATATCTGTAGAAAATTCAATTTAAAGAACCTAGAGTACCCGGCTCCGATATATCTTGTGACTGTTAAGATCTTGATTATCGTCTGGACTTAACCCTCGCTAAAAACCCTCGCTAAAAATAGGACTTTGTCTTTGAAATGTGTGGACCTCCACGCTTCGGAGCAACCGAACTCATCCGCGATAAGGTCCACTTAAAGTCCACTTATTTAAGACCCCTTTTATTTTTGAATTATTTCGATAAAAAACTGTGATGTAAAAGCTCTACATTATACTCTTGTTCGATGAGTACTTGAGTTCGCAAGTTTATTCTGAAGCACATTCGAACGTCATTCGATATTCCATAAGGAGTACTTCTTTCTTTGAGGAATGGAGACCCTCGTTCATAGTACAATGGTCGGTGTTTGTTGCTAGGTCTCCACACATTATGCAGTTGGTGCAGTCGGTGCTTTTCGTAGCCTTTTGAGTTAATAATTCTACCAATTATCCTTCTGTATTGAGTTCCATAAGCTTTGCGAGGCGAGATCACGAAAGTTGCTATGCAGTGTCGGACAATAGAATGAGATCAATCAATTTTCAAAATCGTTAAATTTAGGTTGTGATGTTGATTTGCAGTTTTAAACTTTTTAACAAAATATAGTTTATTGGATGTATGAAAACGATCCCCTAAATGGACCAATCAAATCAATTATATTATGCAATTAAAAGACTGTTAAAGATAATTCAAATTAAAAGAATTTTGTTGATCATCGTATGAAATGACTATTTATTAATTTATTTATTATTTGTCTTTTTTCGGATATCTGTTCCATAAAACGGTCTGGTTAGAGAATAGATAATTGTCGTCCTCTGCAAAACATTTGCTCATAAATAAACACTATAGATCTTAGCACGAGACAAACCTTATTCAACAAAGTCACAAAAGAACTCGTGTCCTGAGAAGACTTCTTCTTCTTTCTTGGCACTACAATCTCGAGAGGTCTCGGCATGCCATTTCTGGCTTTCTGTGACTTGATTTTACCCGCTGCAAAGTAGTCAGCACTGTGTATGGGGTGGTGATCCAGTTGGGATTTGAACCTGCGGTCCTGCGGTGTGAAGATGATCTCTGCAGAGAAGGGTCCTAAAGGAATAGACACCTGTAAAATATCTGTCGTGCTGATGTTTTAAGTCTAGATCGTGCTTGTTTCTGAAATTCGATAGTAAGCCTGAAATATAGATCTGAAAGTGCAATATAAAATCTTCTAAACGATTTAACTGTCTGTCAATCAATACTTTATTAATACCATTATTTATCTTTACAGAAAGCTAAAAGATCCAGCGATAAAGAGAGAGAGAGAGAGAGAGAGAGAGAGAGAGAGAGAGAGTTTAGAGATTTTAACGCTGTAAGGACGTTGAAGTCCAACAGCAGTTTCTTGAGCTCTTCACACAGACAACCAAGATAGTCCAAAGGTAGGTAATGTTTACTGTCCTTAATAACCCTCAAGTTGGAATTTGGTTGGATTAAAGCAGTCTTGCAGTGTTTATGAGGTATGAAAATGAGATGCTAGGTTTATTACGGGAGACCTGGCTTGTAGAGTACCGATGCATATAACTCTATCATTCAATACTCGATAACTTGGATCTCATCGTTTTGGTTCAACCGCCGTCAAGCTCCTGCTGTCAATTTGTTCCCATTATTTGGTGCAAAATCGATCAACCATAAAACTCTTAACAATTCAATATTGCCAAACACGTGTAGGCAATCACCGGTCACTTTCAGCTCCCGACAAATATCTACCGGCAGCGGTATTTGATGGAAACCTCCCTGTTTTTTGTTGGGTAAAAATAACATGAACTCATATCACACCGTACACACACGAGCACACGAGCTATGAATTATACATACCCAGTCGGCCAGTCGGCCAGTAACGGCTGGCTTAGGTGGAGATGCTTTAGACACTGTTTGGACAGATTGGTTCCGCGCATGGCGCATCCAAGGGAAGACAACTCAAATATTTTGATGTTTAATCGGTCTTTTCTCTACCCGAGCGTGTAGACCTTGCTGCTTAATGGAAAATTAAAGCTTTGACAGTCCGTTGCCGTGCTTCGATGCGGTGCGGTTGTTTCGTGAGGTACATATTTTATTCATTCGTAGGACTGTGTTTTGACGCTCAACTGTAAAGCTAGCTGTGTTTTATGGATTTTATTTTCTAATTAGTGTATGTTTTGTAAAATTTTATTGGAGATCCTTCCACATGTGCTGGTGCCCTCAAAATCGTACTAGTCATTCAATATTGTTTGCAGGTCGATCTATTCATCTATCCAGTAGTGGTGAAAAAAATAAGACTCCATTCTGATAAAATTTAAATTGCATGAAGCTTTTTTGTTTTTACACTCCATAATCACAAATTGATGTTACTTTTTATGCCTACTGGTAACTGCAATCAATGGTGGAAAACTGGAGCTTTCGATGGCCTCAATAGGTTCTAGAGGCCCACCACCGGAGCGTTACCAGAGATAGCATCAGGTAATTATAATAATCAATTTTAATTACGCTCCTGTACTACAAGAATGGTCATAGCTATGGGAGGCCTCCCGTAGCAATTGCCGTACAGCGGCGTTAAATGTTATTTTAATTAAGTTAAGTGAAAACTGTTATGCGTCTGCCTGCGCACTGTACGGGTAGGCTCTTACGGGGCTCACGCACAGTAGCAACATAGTCACCGGGTTTTGGCCCTGGGGATGCAAATTCGGGCCTCCTAAGGATGTGTAATTAACAGTAATCACGTACGGCGTTACTCACCTCGATCATAGAAATTAGAGCCGTCGTCTAATAAAACTCATCGCGCATCGCCAAAAGCACGCAGCATATTTTAGCATCAATTGGGCAATTAATGCACCAAAACCCACCATCATCTCGTTACCGAGTGGAGGAAGCACCGACCAGGTGGCATGGTGGCATTACCTTCTTTTCTCGACACACAATGGCGAATAGGTACCTCGGCGGAGTAGCGAGCGCTTCCGATTACAATTTAATAACTGCATAAAAGTGCAGCGTGCATAATGTGGTGCGTGCGTAACCACCAACTGGCTGGCGGAGATATATTTTAAATATAATAGGCACCATTACGGCTCGCATTAACTTACGATGGGAAGTTTAGCACCGCTTGTTATTATGCGTTTCGCGCCGAATTTCTTCGCACATGATTTTGCTCCTCTGTAGCATCGTAATGATACGGGACAGTTTCATTGTTGCATTTGCATATCGTGCGTGTGCAGGTGTCTTATCAAAAGCAGAGCTCGTACAGTAAGCTTGGCTTGTTCCGCTTCCGATTGGGCATCGAAAGCATATATTTCCTCTAATGAGAGTCTTTTTATTGCCCTCTAATATTGTAACAGGCTCTTAAGGGGCCGATCGTACCAGTGATAAGAAAGCTAATTGATTGATTCAATGTGGTTAGGTTGAATTGCCTGTTGGCATGATGATAACAGGAGGGTTCTTGCTTTTGCATTAGACCTGTGGGAAATATTACAGATACTGAAAGGATAACACCGAAAGCGAATACCTTGGAGTGCCTAACGTTTCCCATTTGTGGTCGCGAGTCTCCTTATGATCATCGGATCGTAAGTGTCTGATCGAAACGTGAAGGGTGTCAATAATAATAACATTTTGCCGTTTCGTACAAATGATCTTATAATTGGACCCCGTAAGCAATTGGCCGACGCCCATGGTGTTCTAAAGAAAAATGGAGGAAGCAGGGACATATTAGAGCTTTTAAGGTCAAAGTCTTATCGGAGCTTTATTACTGAATAACAACCATGAGAGACTGGACTGGTGAAGGTTTGAGATAGGAGTCCTGATTTTGCAGGTGAAAATTTTGATCGCAAATCGTACAGCTCTTAAACTGCACCATCAAATGTCAGATGTGTGGAACTATATAGAATATGTTTGGTCCCTCCACTCAAATAACCCTCAGAGATATGGGTTCTGTACAAAACCCTCTGTATTTCTGGCTCTCTTAATCAGGTTCGAGAAGAAGATGTTCAAACAGATTTCTTGATCAGAAGCATGATGTAGCAAATAAAGCACAGCAGGCTCGTACGGAGTAACCTCATGAAACCCAGTCCACAAATACTTTTTGGACTGACCTTACAAGCAGTACAGACATGGTAGGTCCAGATTCAGAAAGTCTTAATGATTTAATTGGTTGTCTGATCAGATGGAAGCTGACATGCGAATGTATCTAGGAACTGTTATAGGTTCTGCTTAGGACTTTAATTGGTATCTTCTTCTTACTAGGTACTCTAACCTCGAACCTTGACTTCACTTGATTCAGCCAACGTGTTCGCTGTGCTCCCCTACGCCACGTACCGAACTGATCGCTGGCCTGCACCATCCTTGTAGGTGCTGCACTATGAGTTTGGCATCTTCATCACGTGCCCTAACCAGCGTATCCTTTCGGCTTTGGAAACCGTCAGGATATCGGCATCGGGCAGCTAAACTAGCTCGTGGTTCATTCTACTTCTCCACACGCCCTGCTCGAGCCCGTAGTGGGCAGAATTCCCCTGAACAATACACCTTCGGATTTCGCTGCTTATGTTGTAGCCTGAAGTTATTATCGTGCAAAGGTAGCAAAACTTGTCTACTACCTTAAGATCGTCGCCGTCAACCCGTACTCTGCTTCCGAGTCAAGCTCTATCACGGTCAGAACCTCCGGCAAGTAGGTAGTTTGTCTTCGTCGCATTCATCCTCATTTCAATTCTATCGCATCGCACACCGCCGCATATGTCCGTCTGATGATGTCGATGTCATCCGCGAAGTCAAGGAATTGGAGAGACCTCGTGAAAATCGGGCCCCTGAAGTCGAAGCCCGCGCTTCGCATGACACCTTCCAGAGCGATGTTAAATAGTAGACAGGAGAGTCCGTCTGTTTGTCTAAAACTAATTTTACCCCCAAGATCACGTACGTATGCAAGATGTTAAGAAGGACTAAGCCCATTAGGTTCTAGTGGGATTACTTAAAATAGCACCATGAAACCTAGTCCATCAACAACTTTTGGAGCTAAGCACACTGGTAATGTCGACTTGCTAGGTTCAGATTAATCGGGAACAATGTCGTTGACGAATCCGTTGATACATCGCCCAAATATTGAATTGGAAGGTGAAGGTGCGTGTCTGTTAGCTGTATCGGAGACTTCTGCAGTGATTTACGATAGGTATCAATATTGATATTGTATTAGTATATTGATCTTCGGTATTGATAGAGATGAATAGTACTATTGTCCTGGCAAATACTGATAATATAACTCGAAAGTCTAGACACAATGATTCAAAATTTTGCTTCGTCTAAGAACTGTTAAAGCTTTTCAACAGGCCTGGCGGTATTGCATTACTTAAATGAGAAAAAAATCATTCGCTACCTTCAAAGCCTGCCGATAGCTTTCATAATAGTTTTTCACAGAGTTCAACTCATGACGTTTGTCCGCAGGATTGGGACCCTGTCTCTATCCCCGTAAGACACCTGTTAGTCGCAAGTTTACACAAAAACGGTTGCACCCAACAAAATGTCTGCAACGGGCAGGTCTCGTTTCAGCTTTTGATTCCATCCATCCATCATAAATAAGGTTGGTCTTCATCGAGCCACTGTACACACGCACACACGCACGCACGTACACACGGTTAAGCATCTAAATGTGTAGCAAAACAGCACAATTTATTGACGGTGGTATTAAATGGTGTACTCGAGACTCTATTTTGACTGTTTGGCCGGGACTAGCCGCCACTCGCTGGCGAAGTGATCAAGAATGTAAAACAACGCATCGGTACGTCTGTACAAAAAAAGACCTTTCGGATTCGAGATGGCCAATAAAACTAACAACCTGTGGCTGTGACTAGACAATGTTCCGGCTTTGCACCAGCCGACAACGGCGTAGGGAGTGCTTGTAAGATCTCAAGAGTGAGAAATGGAGTTAACAGATCATAAATCATCAGGGTGTCAGCTTTTTGTAGAGTCGAAGGGGGCTTGAACGGGCTCGATCCTGGACGATCCAGCAGTCGGGGAACGATCGACGGCATAATGTATCTAGGCCTCGGTCTGGCTACGCACCTTACCCAGATCAAAGCAACGCACCACCAACCCTTTCTCGCTGTCCCAGCGTGTGCTCCGTGTAATGACAAGCTATAAGCCATTGTTTATCTTACCAATAGTCCATTGAGCAAACATCGTTGAGCCGCGGTGTGTTGTGGGCCTTCCCCAACACGGTTGGAGCTCCGAAAAGAGGGCTCCAGCTCGATAACTCTTTCCATTACCCACGCTTTTCTCGTCCAGTGTGGGTTGAGGTGCAAAGGCGAGCGAGTGAGAGCCACCGAGGCATGGTAGGGGGGCGTGGGGGATACACAATTCCCAAAGGGGTGGAAAAGGGTGAAAGGACGGGCGAAATACGAATGCTGCTGCTGCAGTAGAAAACACATAAACCTTCGACCGTCCTGTGGCCTCATCGAGACCCACAGTACACCCAATTATCGATCATTATTCTTAATTATTGTGAACTGGTTTCCTTTTTTTCCCTCGAAACGCGTGGTACGCGATCAGGGCGCGAAGAAAACCTGATCAATCTGTTTTCGTCATTGAGTTTCGGTAAATCGGTTTTGTGTTTGTGGTGAGACGTGTCGGACGCGGCTGCCGTTTCGGGAGGCTGCTGCACTCGATGGTTGGTGTGAGCTGTCGGTGGTTTTACCCAACGAACGGTGGTGGAAATCAGTTCGGGGGTTAGGATGGTTCGGAGCGGATTGACTTGTTGAGCGGATGTTTCATTCGACAATTCATATTAATCAGTATTTTGACGAGGCAAAGCAGTGGTTGTGCTGCAGTACATTTTAATTGTTTGCCAGGACAAACCTACATATTTGTTTGAAGATCATTTATTCTCCCAACAAGAAATTCTTTCGTTCACGATTTCTTGGTGTACCTAGACTCTTGTAGACTAGACTGTTGTGTGATCTATGTTTAAGCTAGAAAGTCAAACTTGTTTCTATCCCATCGATTGAAAATCGATAAATTAAATGCTGAGGGCACCTACCTGGCAAAAGCGAACCAAATGATCGTTCCAGTGGCTTCAACGAGTTTGCTTCATGTGTCCAACGCGTTTGAAATGTAAATAAAATATTGCTTTAGTGCTTTCAGCAATTACGAGGCTACATAACTCGATATACATTCACCAACAGATATCTTATGCGTTGATATCCATTGGCTGAGGTGGTCGTGCTGACGATCTTCCTACGGCAGAACCGGAAATCAATCTGGTAAGTCATTACATGACTTTTAGGAGTCGTTAGGTCAATCCAAAGAGGAAGAGGTCACTTTAACTTTAAGAGGTCATTACACTTTAAGCACAATTATTGTTTGATAATAAATTTCAATTTTTGGTCAATTAAGTGATCAGTGAGAGCCAGAATGTAGCTCTTAACGTCTACAGATTCAGAATGAGTATCTCACAGGACGAGGTAGATCTGGTTTCCGGACTTCTGAATCGAGAGTATGGATTCCGGATATCCCCATCTGAATACTCTTTTTACTTGGATACTCAAAGCAAATGATCAAAAAAATTCTAAAAGTATTTTTGATTCTACTGAAGGTAGATATTCTTTCAACGTCTTTAGAAACATGGTAAGCAGTAGTTTATAATCATCTTTTTTCTGGAATAATAGTTTAACCTTTTAAGTAGTATTTGTTCAACCTTTAAATTAAATATAATATTTAAATATGTGTGAAATATTTTACTTTAGAAGAGTGGTTGAAAGGAATCCACGAAACAACTGGTAGGACTAAACACAGAGATGTTCTTCGCGTCGTTCGGTATACCACTGATTATTCTAAACGCCTTAGAGTTCATTACTCACAAGTTCATTCAATGGCGGTCATTTCTACGTCAAGTCGCAGTTCATGAAATATTTGCTGAGTATACATTGTCGGTATACTCGCGCTGGGGCGGTCGGGTGGCCGAGGCGATAACGGCGCCGGGCTTCACACGGCAGGACCGGGGTTCAAATCCCATCTAGACCGCCTCCCCGTACGCATGGCTGACTATTACGGGTAAAATCAAGTCACAGTAAGCCATAAATGGCAGGCCGAGACCTCTCGAGGTTGTAGTGCCAATGAAGAAGAAGAAGAAGATACATTGTCCTCTTTGTTATCCTAATCGAGCCCTATTCCCTATTGTTTATAGAGAATTCTTAACATTTCCTGATAATTTTGGATGTAAATTCTCACAATATTACCATTCTTAAAAATCGTGTACAAGCATATAAATTCTTGGTGCTTTGTGTAAGTGTCCTGTACTACACATGCAAGAGTACATCATGCAAAAACTTAAAAAAAAAATCCTAAAGTAAAAGTAAAATCCTTAAACTCAAATTATCCACTTAGCGTACGATAGCCTTTCAATAAAAAATCTGGTTTAAATGATTTCGGGCAAACTGTTTAAAATTATCGTAAGTATTATTACGAAGTTATTTTATATTTTGAATAAAAAATGGTTTTTTTTGTGACGAAATATACATCAATGTAGGAGCGAGCGGTGTTATGTGCGACAGAGGATCCTGTCTTCACAAGGCACGACCGAGGTTCAAATCTCATGTGGGCCGTTCCCTTCATAGTGAGGACTGACTATCCAAGTATGCGATATCAGTAAGTCTAGTAAGCCAGAAATGACCTTAAGTGGTTGTTAGGCCAAGAAAGAAGAAGAAATGTACAATATAATAAACCCCAACAGAAAAAAAAGGATGACGGTCACAGATAACAAAGAACATTTAAGGACCTCTATACAGATCACATCACATATTCTTTCCAATGATTTGGATGCTATTTACTAATGCTACTTAGAACAGGTAAGCGGAGGGAAAGGAATGTTGGAGAGAGATTGGGTGCAATGCTTTTAATAGCCTGTAGCACGAATTTATAAGCATCAAATACTCTGGGACACAACGTAAACATGTGTTGCTGTGCAAGCTACCTTATCCTGAACTTGATTTGCTCATAGCTGTAGTTGAATTGTAGGATGTAGGATGGAATTTGAATATCGTTGTCCTTTAGTACACCACCAAACCGCGCCATACATTGCGCAACTACAGTCAATTATTATCATACTTTCTCATACAAAAATCATCTACCGCAAGCCAATTCAATGAAAATCGCTTCGCTTTTTTTCTACTCCACCTTGCAGAATACATCAATCGCGAATTATTGATTGCGTCAGGTAGGTCCAATTTGCATCTGCTCGAATTCGATTCCGATGAAACCCTGTACCAACAACAGACGCGTGTGTTTATTTTCCCAATCGGGCGATGTGGTTGGGTCGAATTCGTTCGAAATCCTTTAGTTTAAACATTTGCTTTACATCAACCGGGAGTCCTGCCGGGATGGAGGGAGTAAAGGACCTTCCCTTTACCGTACTGTATTGCCGCACACAACAATGTACCAATGACCCCGAGGTTCAAGTGCGGGATGGAATTCGGGAAGAAGTTGAGGGAATAGAAAAACGGTTTGCACATTGTTTCGTAACCTCTCGATCGACGTGTGGCTCACCCTGAACACTGAGCCCAAGGGTCCGAAAGGGTCGGCGTCGGTGTCGTGCCAATTTCACCAAAGTTTCCCTTCTGCCTCGGAGCTGGGGAAGAGAGCCCTTTTTGGTGTTGGGCGTTTATGTAAATAATTTTACCATGCCGCCACATGCCCTGGACTCTTCCGAGTTTGCATTACACACCCAGCTGGAAGCCACGGTTAGAAGCGACTGGGGATCATGGAGTTTCGCAGAAGTACTTCGGTTGCTTCTCGGTGTGTAATGCAACTTTTTGCAAGTACACCGACCGCCGCCGGAGGTCCGCCTGCAACTGATACACGGCGCAGTTAGTTCCGGTGCTGGTTTATCGAGAGAGTTCTGTTTTGTTTTGTTTTTTGCAACTTCTGGACAGCTGGAGGCACTTCCCCATTGCTGGAGAGGACCACCGGAGGTAGCCGCACACGGGATGCGGTAGCGCAGACAAACAAATTGAACGATTCCACAAACAAATTGTAGGTTTTTAATGCAATTACCAGTACCAGAATCTGATGCAGCTGCATGTGCCCCCCCTCGTGCTGGACTTTCCCGTGGAGAACGCCCTAACGCCATTTTATTCCTGGCGGCCAAAAAGGAAATGCCGCCGGCGGATGGCTCATCTTTTACGTTCATTATTTCGCAGAACGGTGTATTGATGAGGTCGGCGAAAAGAAGTGTTTTGTGTTCTGTCCGGTTCCGAGAGGTTCTACCGGGAGCTGATGGTGTCATCCGTGCACATCCGTCATGTGTGCATGACGAAATTCAAATTCTTTGTGCCTGGAATTACCTGCAGTAGGGGTGGAAGAAGTCGTCCGGAAAGGGAAACCGGAAACGTTGTGCAAACGTGGTGTTCCTTCTGCCTCCGTACGGACATCGGGCAGAACTTGCACCAGCCAACCGTGAGTGATTATGCACCCTTAGTCCTCCCCCTTGCAAACGCCTGTTGTTATGCAATGGTTGGCCGCGGGGGTGCGTGCGTAAGACTCGGTTGGGCTTTGTTTTACTTGACGAGTGTTCCATTTTCATTCCGAGAACCCAGCGCAGCATGGCAGGTAAATCTATTTGGTAAATAAATAAATGAAACGAAACTCAGACGGCAGCAGCAGCAGGTATGAAGCCAGGAGCCATATTTAATTGGAATGTTGTTTCGCGTTTCGTGCGTTCTTACGGTGGAGAGACGGGCATTTTTGACGTTTCTTGACAGCGATCCATCCGTACGGTAGGGTGGCGTGCTCGCGTAGCAAATCTTCTTTTCTATTATCCAATCGATATGCTCGTCCTGTTCCGTCTGGGGCGCATGAACGTTGGCTATCCAAAAACTGGCGCACTGGCTTGCGCTGCGAAGAAGCTTCCGTGACATTTATTTGTATAGAGCTATTTGATGAGACAAAACAAATAGCACAATCTCGGCCGTAGGTAGCCGAGGGTTTCGGGGTAGCGCGTGTCAGTTTTTGACATTTTGGAGTACGCTCTTGTTCACAGGCGATGAGTATTGAATCAGGTTTTGGATTGGTTCGGAAGCAAGAGCACAGAACATAATTGGGATTTTCTGCACGAGCTTTCAAGTGTAAGAAAATCAAATCGCGCTTACGCTAACAAGATGGTGCGCTGTGTGGTCATCACGCTATTTTAACGCTATAAACAAACATTGAAGGGTCGATTTTATTTTCATGGAGTGTTTTAGTCCTTTTGAAAATTACTGCAGAACAGGGTAATGTGCTCGAAAGTAGTGTCGCGTGTCGTAGAATCTTTAGATTTCTACGACCTTTAGACGAGATTTTTTTAGAGCGGTACGCGAATTAAGCGGACTAAAAGAGCGGATGGGATTTGAACTTGCCGGGGCCGCTGTCGCCTTGGCCACCAAGCTGTCCCGCTAAGGGACTCCTAGGCACTTAATTCGTCTCTTGATGGAATGCATCTAAGTTATTGGATTGCTTATTGATCTGGCGATAAAACTGCTTTATGGTCTTGAACATCCTCAGAAGTCCTCGAACCCGCTCACGGTCTAGTATTGTCGTTTGGCTAGCCAGTAACTCGGCCTTTGTTACTTGATACTTTTGATTTGATTGATGGCCTTTTTTGATGGCCTTAATACTCTTTTGCTGGTTAGGTTAACCTCGTTGCTGTCCTTGTAGATGACCCAAAACGACTTCACATATTTACTTACTCAGTGTCATTCTCATGACATGAACCGCTCCCTATAGTATGGCGAATGAAGTGCATTGTACAAGAGCAAGGTATACTTCATAGTGCTCCCTATTGAAGCAGCTCCTTCACTCTAAACCCATCCATGCAAACCAAGACATTTGAATCGCACACCAGTGATGTCCATGTTACCAGCGAATGTCAAGATCTGAGTTGAAATACTGAAGACGATCACTGATAGTGCCTTCTCTTAACCTCTGAAGAGATGACTCACATGGCAGCCAGCAGCCCTGAGAATTTTCCGATCACCTTTATCTAATTCATCACGTTGGTGAAATTGTGGCAGACTCTAGAAGTGCTTGTATGTCGTATAGTTTTGCCGTGGCTCAGTGGCGGATCTAGACTTAACGAGGCTTGTGTCAGGAATGAATCTATGTTTGGCTCTCAGTACCTGTTTAAGGACGTTTATAACAAGACTACTGCAAGGACTCTTGGTGTACGAGTCTCCCTCTACTACGACGTCAGTTGCTAGGCGAGGTCTTTTGGTTTTGGAAGCTTAGAAAACTGGGCTACAGACTGTCTCTTTTGATTCGTCACCAGAATCCTTTCGACTACGAGGTCTTCAGATGGATGAAGCTTTTACGTGTCCTTCTGCTATGAAGTCTTGATACTTTAGGTCTTAAGGAAGACTAATTGCCCTTAGATAATGAGACCTATCCTACTGCAAAGTCTCCAAGCAGATGAGTTCGGTTACATAAAGAGGTCTTATGAAAGATGATGCTTATTGGAGTGTATAGTACCTTATTCGACAGGGACCCTTGAACGGCGAGGCCTCCTGAGCGGCATGGTCCTTTGAACAATACCACTCTATTCGTTGACATATGCGGCTTTGATGATAATATACATCTAACCGAAAAAACCCAATTAAAATAAATTTCAATTTCAATTTCCAATAATATTTCATTTATATTTAACAATCTTGTAATTATGTTAAAAATTTACATTATGCTTTAAATCATTCATTCATTTAATTATTACAATTCGTTATTCTAAAACATATTATTACCTTCAATTTACATTCTCATTACCCATGTTAAATCTTCATAAAAGAACTCCCTATTTCCCCGAACAACGCGCCGAAAATATTCTCCAAAAATAAACGTTAAAAGCTCGCTGGGTGAAGAAAATTTATTTCGTTGCCAATTCAATTCACATCGCCACAACATGCATGCCCATTAACAGTTTGTGTTTAAGCAAAGAGAAACACGGCGCATAAATATCGCCTTTTTTGCTGTGTTCAGAATTTTCTCCAGTTGCCCGGCTGATGAAGAAAGTCCAGTTGGTATATTAAAAAAAAACACACCAAACTGAATTCAAATTAATTTCCCGCACATAACGGCGGCAGTAAATATGCTTTCCATGTTTAGGCAATTGACTATTTGCTTGCTTTACAATTTTCGCTCTCGCTGTATGTGTCCATCTCAAAATGGAGGGGGCACGATTAGATTAGAAGCCGTTTTTTGTTGGAAGCAGAGGGATGAAGACGAGCTAGGGGTTAGTGTTGTCTGTTGTTAGGATAGAATAATAAACATAAACATGGACGACGGTCACAACGCTCGGCTTAAGCGTCGCCACGCATTCACACAAGGCAGATTTTCAGCTGCTCTCGTTAGCCGTTAGCTAGTGCGGCGTTTTTCCAGGCACCTTCTGACGGCTTTTTCTTCTTTAACCGTAGCTCGGCATGAAGCATTTGAACGTATACTTCCATTTTGGTGCCGCCTATCGGATGTGGCCTGTGTGTGTGAGGGGCTGCTAAGAAGGTGGCCGAAGAGTGTCGGTCTGTTTTACATTTTGTGAATGCGAGGCGCAGAGGCTGTCCATTATGCTGGCGGTATTTTCACCACACTCAGCACAAACGGAACTAATTAATAATTCATTATTTATTGCGCTGGAAAGAACTTTCCACCCGCGCCACTCGCCCATTCCGGCCCGCTGCTGTGGCGTGTGACGGTAGGGTGCTCGTCAATCTAACACTCCTCACGGCATAATACCGGCCGGCTGGTCCTAAGCCTTAATCAAACCTGAGGTGAGTTTCGTACGGATGCATGGCCGCGGTGTTGGTCGAATAAATCGATGCGGTAAGCTCGTTAATACAAAGGCAAATATTTTACTTGTGCTTCCGGCGATCTGGATCTTAAGCACGGGCTCCATAAAGCCCGCGGAGTCGATCACCGAGGCACTTATCAGTGGTTCTTATCGGTTCAAATTATTCAAACTATTGAAGTGGTGGGCAATGGCAGCTTGCTATTCGTGTTAAAACAGAAACCATTGACTAAAATACTGCAAACTAAGTATTGAGGTGATGTAATGACTTATTTGATGTTCAATAGTACGTTTTTTTATTTGAGGATAACATTTTTTATTTGTTAGACATTTGCATATATGTCTAATATGTATTACTATAATAAAGTAGTTTGTTTGAGTGGCATAAAACACATATCGTCGGTAATAAAGAGATTGATTGAAGTTACAACTTGAAGTTGTTCCTTGAAGGCGCTATCGTTGATCCTTGAAGTTTTAAAAGGAAATTGACGAATCCTTAATAGAGCTTTGAAGTTACTATACAAGCACACAATCTGTTATGGAATTTTATTGCTTATCGACAAGGGTGTATCAGGTCTTCGTTTTAACTTCTCGGATTTTGTGAAGTTTATGGAACTCTAACAAAAAAGTTGCATCAATCGAGAAGTTCGTCAGGATTTTACAAAAAAAGGGGTCGGTGGTTCGGTGGCTGATCTTCACACGGCAGGATTGGGCATCAAATATTACCCAGACAGCAGAATCGCTTTAGGGATCCAGATCCCCGGACCCTACATTGACAATCGAGCTAGACCCTCCGAGTTTGTAGTAATTATATATTTATTTTGTTTCAAGAGTTGTCCTTCAGATTTAACACATCTCAAGCGGATATTCCCTAAGCGTACCTCATTCGAGGCTCCGAACTAATAATGAACTCCTCCAGCATTTTGGATGTAGTTAGGGGAACTTCCATCCCGCTTGCTAATTAACCTGTCCTGCAGCTCCAGCATCAAAGAGCAAGATTTTCCCAAGAACCAAGGACTACTAAATCTTTTTTTCTTGGTCTGAATCTTGGTGTGAATTACTAAGACTGATTCAACAACAAGTCAAAACAGAACGCTCGGTTTGGGCTAAAAATCTTTAAAGGATGGACTGGCAGTTGTTAAGAAGTGTTCCTTGTTACCCATGGGGTGTAGCAGTTGGCGTTTAGGATGCCTAATCGAATTCCTTGTCTGAAGGATCTTGCGAACCAAAAAGCATCGTAGTTGAATGGTCTTATCTGTCTAGGGACTTTGTAGTTAAAGGGACCTCTTAGTCCAGAGGACCTTCCCCATTCTAAAGAACCTCGACTACCAATGCACTCTTTTAGTCTACTAGGTGCCCGTGTTCTAAGAGCCGTTTCAGAAATATCTTCCTAAACTCCTCATCGTCCAAGTATGATCCTCCAAATTACGTGGAAATCGAAAGAATTTCATATATTAAATTACTTCGCAGCCGAAGGTATTTCGTTTACCAAGAGTTCTGATCGTCCAAGGATGCTCATCTGCTCAGGTACCTAGTCGTCCAGTGGCTATCATTGTTCCTCTCCAGACTCGTGCTGAAGAAAATTTTAGCACAGATCTCATAATCCTTAGAGACACTGTCGTCAAGTGACCCTCATTTCCATCGGCCTCAAAACATTGTAGAGTCCTACGAATAGTTGATCCTGGTACAGGTCTCAACAAAGGTACAGTCTTTAAGAAAGGTTGCCGGACGTCCCCCTTAAATTATCGAGGCATCTCCATCCTCTGTGCAGCGTCCAAAGTCCTCGAGTCTGTAATCTACTCTTCTATCCTTCCTATTGTTTCCCCGTTAATCCCATCCTCCCAGCACGGTTTCGTGCCGAGACGCTCTACCCTGTCGAACCTTATGTCGTTGATGATCGATCTGTTTCCGCACACAGCCGCTGGTAGGCAGGTTGACGTCATTTACACAGATTTCAAAGCTGCGTTCGACTGTTTGTCGCATCAATTGCTTATGGCAAAGCTCGAGCGAATGGGTTTCGGTGGAGCCCTTCTTCTCTGGCTCTGTTCCTTTTTGAAGGACCGGTCGTACAGGGTAAGGGTCGATGGGGCTCTGTCGGACCCGTTCATCAGCAAATCTGGGGTCCCTCAGGGTAGTGTCTTGAGTCCTTTATTGTTTTCACTCTTCATCGCCGATTGCATTCAATCGCTTCCCCCTAATGGTTGTTTGTTGTATGCCGACGATGTCAAGTTTTATCTTCCTGTGTCTTCGTCCCGTGACTCCCGCTCCCTCCAATCCCACATAGATGCTTTCGCTGGCTGGTGCATATCCAACGGGCTCGTTCTTTGTGTCTCGAAGTGCTGTGTAATTTCGTTTGGTCGCTCTTCTTCCAAACATTTACACCAGTATCGGCTCTACGACTCAACACTTCCGCGAGTTTCCTTGGTCAGGGACCTTGGGGTGTGGCTGGACGACAAATTGTCCTTCGAGCCGCATCTCAACTCGGTCCTTGAGCGGGCTAGCAAGGTGTTGGGTCTAATCGCTCGTATGTCCACTGATATTCGAGACCCGTTATGCCTGAGAGCGCTGTATTGTTGCTGGGTGCGTCCCATCCTGGAGTACGCCAGTGTTGTATGGTCCCCCGCTGGTGTCACCGCTATGAACAGGTTGGAGAGGGTGCAGAGGAAATTCACGCGGATAGCCGCTAGACGTTTACTGAACGACCCCAGCACAACCTTACCTTCTTATTCGGAGCGGTGCCAGCTACTGGGTTTGGTTAAGCTGGAAGATCGTCATGGTCATGCTCGCAAGTTATTTATTGCCAACATCCTACTTTCCAACATTGACTCCCCCGCCCTTCTGGCAGCTATCCCTTTATATGTCACCTCCCATCGCTTACGCGTACGTCCTCCCCTGCTTATCCCTTTTTGTCGTACGCGGTTTTCCCAGAGCGATCCATGGATGCGCGCGTTACTAGCATTCAATTCGGTTGGTGATCTGTTTGACCACAATATCTCCATTAATTGTTTCCGCTCCCGTCTTTTGTCTTCTTTATCCTAAAATCTGTTTTTCTATTCCTCACTAGCCATCTCTGTCTGCTCCCTATATCCTCCTTGTGTGTCATGTATGTTTAGTTATAAGATAAATTGACTTTGTAAAGCCCTTGAGGCAAACAATTTGAATAAAGAATAATAATAATAATAATAAAATCTGGGTCCTCAACTGTATGTACAAAGAGTGAAATATATTTCTTTTTAATTTGATAATTTAAACTCAAGTCCAAGTTCTCAATCTTATGAGGCTTATGAGGGGCACCAACTGATTTTTGAAACAGTTTTGGTGAACAGAGAAACAAATGGCGAGTAGCAACATTCTAATTCTGAAGTGCATTAAAAAACGAATTAACCCCTTTCAACTGAAGGACTGAATTGTACAATAATCATGGGAATGTAGAGAAGCATGGAAAAATAAATTAAGTTTGTCCACAGTCATGTTCCACACATCATGAAACCGTGTAAACTGGCCAGACCAGACATTCGCGTCGACTAATAATCAAAACTGCTATTGAAAACAAAACCCATACCAGTAACGCATTCCAATAAGCCGTTCCGGGTTATTCAAAGCACCCACATCAACACATCAACCAACCCCGGCCGAGCCTTGCAGCATCATCGATAATGGACAAATGATTTGGTAAACTTTTACACCTTTAATCATATTCTCTATGCTTCGTCGAGCACATTTGAGCCCGTGCGCACATCGCATCGCAACCATCCAGCCATCTCCATCCATCCAACCGTAAGTGGTTGTGGAATTTTAAGTAGCGCAAAATTGGATCATGGACGGTTAGTTTAGTGACCATTTTCTGATTTATAACGTTACACCCTTTTGCTGCACTCGCACCGTTCACCTCCCAAGCTCGATTGGCTGTGAGTGATTTGAACTTCGTGCTCGCCAGTTCTGGAAGCATTCCAGCATCTCGTTTCGCCCTCTTTCATACGCTGATTAACATAGCGTAACATGACCATGCGCTTGGGCTTTAACGCTATCGCCAACTCATCTGCAATCCGACGGTTCAATCGATTGGTCTATCGGATCCCCCGGGTTTGCTTCTATCGCCGCGGTCTGCATCGTCAATCTGTCTGCCGGTTGCTGTGGAATGTGTTGCGGCAAAAGAAGGTACAGGACGCATTACAAACCGAAGACGTCGACGGTGAAACCTTTTAACGAATCCTAATATCCTCAAAATTGAATTACTCTCGAAAATAGAGCCGAATCACTTAATGGATCCCAAATAGAAAAAAAAGCAAATCGACACACACACTGATTTAAGAGATAGAAAATAGCGCATAAAGTCGTTCAAAAGTAGTCGCGACGCGCGGTCAATCCTTTTCCCCCTTTTCGGTTTGTACCCCCGGATAAAAGGGGACGTTCTGGACCGTTTTGTGTCTATTAACGATCTTCATCTTGATCGATCAAGCGTCCTAGTTCAGCGGCGGTGGCAGCGATTAACAGCATCTATCCCGAGCTATGCCGCTCCGAACAGTACCAGACAGCACGTCTACAGCGCGAGCTCCACACGATCGTCGAATGACAGTGCACAAATTGGCGCTTGGGTTTTTGAAAGCTACCGCGAGTGCCTCCCTTGCATGTTCCACAAGACCATAAGCCTCCATTCGATGACTCCTCGAACTGCTCTCTACCAACTGCCCGGGAGCGAAACAAATGAGCCAGCTCATTTTACGCCCCTCGCGACTGATCTCGTGCGATCGTTTACAGACGTCTGTCCGACGTTGAATGGTGTGTCTGTAAGGTGTGAGATGCGAGCATCCCATTCTGCACCGTGTGATGATACTATTAGCTTACGTTCCTTCCGTGGAGATGCTTAATTAGCTGACCCGGTCTTTCGAATGATTTAGTGACCGGTGTGGGAGATTCAGGAAACATTTGCTCTTTCGTCCTTCTTATCGAAATCGATGTTCGTTGGGTTTTGGAACGTTCTGACTCTATTGAACGGCCTCGCTCTCTCAACTGTGGCTCGTGTTCGCTGTTCTCAATTATCGATCGCCACACCTAATTATCGATCACTTTCGAGAGGGCTTTGAAGTTCTACGTAGGGGGGCTTACCGACAATATCTGTAAACGTGCCTAGGAGAAGCGTTCATGATCGTTTAGAGCGCTTGCAGATTATGGTCTTTAAAGTAAAACTATTATCAAGTTGGATGAGTTGCTTTTTATGCTGTAACGTAATTATGGAAAACACTGGTATAGAGGACTGATATTACTATATTTCCTTTTTTTGGTGATTTGTGCGAAAAGAAATTTGCTTTTGTCAGCTTTAATAGCAATACTTCAAAAAGTGCTCTTGACCAAAGCACGGTAGGGAAGATGCAACCTTTTTTTCCCAATAATGAAAGACACATAAAGGAAACTACCAAAAAGATTAAGAAGAGTGGCGGATGTGTTTTGGTTCTGTGGTTCGAATAATACCAACTAATCCCATAACAAGACATTGAGAGGCGTAACCACTTCCGAAAAAAATCCCCTCAATTTTCCTTCGGAACTCCAACACAATGGGCGCATCACAGTCCTAAGTGAGACTGTCAATTGAGCAACAAAGGCTAATGTGACAACAAAAAGAATAAATCTCTTTTACGAAAAAAAGATCTTATTCTCGTATCGTTACATCTCCTATGATGTTAACTGTTTTGGATCGAGTTATTACTATCATTAAACGAGCCTTTTTGAGATGGTTTTGTTAAATAAGATTGGATCGTTTCTTGATTCATAATTGGGATCTTGCTTATTATGTAGGTTTTCCATAAAAAAACAGTTGAATTAAAGCAATTTATTTCAAGTTATGTAATAAACCAATAAAATTGTATTGTCCACAAAGTTATTGTTTACAGAATATAAACATTTATACCTGGATATTGTAAGACAATTTTATGCACTGTTAATGATGTTATATGCGCAAGTTGGAAAAAAATTCTTCTGTTGAAAAAAAAGCTACATAAAATGATTTTAAATTAATTTTGATTATGTGTTGATGCCTTTTGATCGATCAATCTTCACTAAAGATTGTTTTAAGTTAAGTAACGCCGGAATACAAAGTGTTCCTAAAGAGAACCAGCAATGCTCTACCCATTCTTAGGTTTTGTTCAGGATAAGATTGGAATATTTCCAGTTAACGCTAGAATCTGATTCACTTGACTTGGAGTGAAATATCCAAAAAACCCATCGATGTTTTTAAATACAGGCAAACAATTATTGATAAATTATCAGTGGTTCCTCGATGAAATGTTTTTGGAAACTTCCTAATATTCTTTACACTGTAAACATCCCAACCATCAAGATATATTTTTTAAGGAAGAAGGTTAATATTTTTTAGCTATAATTGGAGTCTCAATTTGATTCGCTTTAGAGTAAAATAGTTTATGGCATAAATATTGGGCAGTCGATAACAAAATCCATGAGAAGATTTCACTTATTATTGAAAGGGGATGAGAAAGTACAGCAGAGTCAAATTGTACATAATAAATTATTCTGTGGCGTCTACTAACAGTGAAATGATTGGTTGATTATAGAAAAATAAGATAGACAAATGAATTCAAATATAATTATAGCTAGATTAATGGTATGGATTAGAATAGGATAGATAACTGCTTAAAGATAAAGATTAGATAGTTACCATAGACTATAAAGCTAAGGTTTAAAAAATAGGGATACATAGGAAGTAAATATAGCTTGGATTGGATTGATGGATATCGGTATAAAAAGCAGATCAGGATTAAGGAAACGAGAGATTAGGTTCAACGTCATAAGGAGAGAATGCCTGGTAATTGAACTATGTTTTCATAAAATTACAATGCCACAACTTCATATGATCCACACGAATGTCTACAAATAGTTAAAATTTTACTAATTCATTATTAATGAAGTCTAATGACTAAAAGCCTCGATACTAACCTGTAAATCTTCAGGTTTCTCCAACCTAGTCCAAACAAACAAAAATCACATTAGCATACATTCAGGGTTTTTTTGCATTTGTTATACACATTTGTTTATTTCCGAGTACTAATGAATTAAAAACAGCTCTTAAATAAGTAACCACGTTCATACATATTGGCGAAATTTTGCTAAACCTTATACATGTAAATCTTTGTATTTCATACCGAGCACGCGTGAGCGCGTCTGCTCTGCACTGCACCGTTTCGTAGTTCTCGTTTCTGCTAATGTAACTGCTCTTGCCGGGTAATATGCACAGACCATTACAACAAACGAATGGAGCAAATTCAAAAAACGAGTCAAATTGTCCTAAAACGAAAAGTACCGATTGAACCGACCGGAGCGGATGAAACAAGACGCGAGGTATGCATCCCCAATGCCACATTGTAGCGATCGTCGAGCATTTTCCGATCAGAACGAACGAGCAACGGAGCCGCGCACATCAAATACTACCTTCATCTTATAAGTAATACTCAAACTCAACAAACAGCCTTCGGGTGGGTGTGTGCGTGCGTACTGGAGCACTAACAGGAACAATGTGGGGGTGAAGAAAAACAAAAACCGGTAGTCTCTATCGTAACCCACAGGACTCAAACACTTCGCAGTGCAGGACCCAGCGCAGGTCGGCTAAGATCTGTGGGTGCTCCACCGGACCGAGGACTGTCCGGTTCGGTGGTAGATCCGCTCGGTGATCGACTGCCCGAACCGGTCCCCAGTCCGTGCTGATGGTGTTGCAGCTGGTGATGATGCTGTTGCGAATGATGATGATGATGATGGGCAGCGGCCAAACTGTGGTACGAGCTCTGGTGGAAGTAATGGTGAGCACCGAGCGGTCCCATCATCAGCAGTGGATGTAGGGGTAGATCGTACCCGGCCAGGGCTGGATGTGTGTACTGCAGAAAGGGTGGAATGTTGGCCACCCCCGGGAGACTGGTCGCAGGTGGTAGGGTCGGTGTCGCGTGTTGGGTGTGGTGCAGTGCAGGGTGATGATGAAGTCCAGCATGATGATGATGATGGTGCTGATGCGCAGGATGGTTAGCAATCGAAAGTAAGGATGGCAAACGATTTTCGGGTGATTCGAGCAGATTCAATCGATCATCCGTGTTCCGTTTCGAGTTCCGTTTGCTATGGTCCCGGCCAGTGTTGGTGGATCGAATAAGACTAGGGCTCGGCGATCGACTACCTTCCCGGTCCTGCTTTGCATCACCCTTCCGTCGTTCCACCAGCTCGTCTTCCGGTGTGATTAGACTCTCGATCGTAAACGATCGCTTCGGTCGCAGCGGAGTCCTGGTGGTTCCAACCATCAGGGTCGTCTCGCCGGTGGAGATGGGTGACAGTGGGGCGGCGGCTGGCAGTGGGGAGTGTGGTTCGAGCGGTGGCGAATGCATCAAGCTGGAGGGATGCAGAACCACCGGATCGGGTAACATTGTGGCCGCGGTGGGACAGTACGCGTCCGCCGAGTTCTGTGCCAGGAATATCCGGTTAATGTTGGCCAATGCAGCGAGCTCTTCGTTCAGGATGTCTTTGTCGGATTTGTGCAGCTTGAAGCGTTTCCGGCGTCTGAGCAAACTTCCATTCTCGAACATATCGAACGCTTGCGGATGAAGCGCCCAGTAAGCGCCCTTGCCCGGACGATCCGGTCTCCGCGGTACCTTGATGAAGCAATCGTTGAAGCTAAGGTTGTGCCGGAGCGAGTTCTGCCATCGTTGCGTGTTTTTGCGATAGTACGGAAACCGATCGGTAATGAATTTGTAGATATCACTCAGGGGTAACATTTTGTCGGGCGAGGACCAGATGGCCATCGCCGTGAGCGAGATGTACGAGTAGGGTGGCTTCTGGTCGCCGTACGTGTCACGAGATGGACGAGGCATGGTTTAAATAATGCTGCTGTTAATACTGATTACACGCAACTGGATAGTTTCGTTCGGTCACTGTGTTTTCATTCAAACATTGCATGGGTTTGGGCACATTTGCATACACTTTGACTTCATTCCTTGAACTATAACACAATATTCACGAGTGATGTGACGCATCTTTAGCACTTCGCTGTTGTTCGTAAGAAATGCCTTCTGCCACAGACCACTAACAGCATTTTGTAGAACGCACTCGCACAAAACTTGCACCAGAGGACATCAGGTGCTTCAGTTGCGCCACAAAGCAAACATCTTTCTCGACACTGCACTCGTATCTTCCCTCGGAACCATCTCGATCAAATCACTCGTTGAAGAATCTCAGCAGAACACCACACCATGTCTCAGGGTACACGGGAGTCCACGTCGTAGTACTTCGCGCAAGAAAGACTTTTTCGCACAGTTTCGACAGCAGCGCACTCGAAAACACCGGCAGGCGAACGTACGCGGGCGCTTGTTTGTATGGACTGTTTGGACTGTTTTATCAAATCAACAACCGAAGGTGTTGAAATGCGGAATGATATGTTAAGCGCAGTGAGGCGGCTTCTTCTCGGGCTGGGAAGATGCAGTTGCGCCGTACCGTACCCACACAAACGAACATCGCGCTGGTGGCGCCCGTACGCGAGGGAACGAGATTTTCCTATCGCACATGCGAAAACCGAGCTGCCGCTGTGTTGGTGTGATGTTGAAGCGTGTGTAAAGTTGGTGAAGGTGCAATAGAGATAGCTCTAGAGAAGGAGAGAGAGAGAGTAAGCGAGAGATCTCGCATAGGCGGGCTTGAAAGGAAAATTGTTACGAAGGGAAAGGTAATGGGGAAAAGCAAAGGCAAAGGGACGCTAAAGTATATAATGTGTTTTGTGGTGTGCAAGCTCAGGACGCGCGAGCGCCGAACACTGTTTACATTCGGCTTCCCCTGTTTTTTTCCTCTGTGTGTTGAAAATGAAAGAAACATATTCAGCATCGTTTTTTTTTTGCTGTTGCTTTGACTCAACGTCTTTGGACCGGGACGGGCAAGCTAAACATTTGTACAAACGAGTTTTTGGTGAGGGCACAGTGCTTGACAAATTTTGTACTCGGATCTTGTTTTGGGCCAGATATTTGTTGAAGCACTGCATTGCCGAAACAGTTTTATTGACAGTCGAATTCAAAGCTTTCTAAATTAATTTAGAAGAAAATTATAACCACTAAGATTTCTTGGTAGGCCATTTGGACTACAAGGTCTCTTGATCATCTTTAATGCTACAATGGCAAGGTCTTTGGTAGAAGTATTTTGGACAACGAAGATGAAACAATATATTCTTCAAACGTCGAGGTCTTTGAAACGACAAGGTATACGAGCTTCATTCCATGGAAATGTCTCCACGGTTTTAATATCTCTTGGTAGGACAAGAAAATCTATTTGACCTAGCAGCCCCTTTATAGTTAAAGCCTCTTGGTCGACGTAGTAAAAATATTAGCACCTTAGGCCCTTCTGAATACCTAGAATCTCTCTAAGAAGATACCTCTCATACTCTCTAAAATATGGCATGGACGCTGTGAGCCTTAGAAGTTAAAGCCTCGTCGATCATGAGATCTCTCAGTAATCGAGGCGTTTTTGACAGCGATTCTCTTCAGACTATGAGGTCTCTTGTAAGACTTAGACTTCAAAGACTTTGTTAAAAGAAGATTACCTGAAGCCTTTTCAATTACTCTGTTTCTTGATAGACGAAGTCTCTTTGAATACGACCTCTATTGGAAGATCCTCATCCTTTCGAAAGTTATCCTTAGCAGAAGAGTTCACTAATCATTCGAAGCCCTTAATACGATGACTCCAGACGAAGAGGTCTCTGGAAGATTAGGTCTCCAGAAGATGAGGTCTCACCACTGGATAAGACTACTAATTCGACTTCATGGTCTCTCGCATGGAAGTCTGGACAAAAAAGTCGCTATACGACTTTTAAGTCTCTTGGTAGGTAAGGATTATTCGACTAAGACCCCAATTCTTAGATGAGGTCTTTTGAAGGGGAGGTCTCCTGGCGGTCGAATCCAAGGTAATATTTCATTTAACTTTTTGCTCAAACAAAATTAAATGCTCTTTCCACATATTAACAATTTAATTATTTATAAAGTTTATATGGTAAATATATCAAACAACATTTACCTAATTTCATGTGAGTTAAAAATCGTGTGCACCGAACGCTTACCAAACGGCTCAGATATGCTCAGCTTTGTGCATCACTGTACATATGTATGTATGGCGCCGTCGAATGTAGGCTTTGAGGTGTAAGCGAAACATAAATAAACCCACCACGCACACCATGCTGAATGGAAACAAACAAACTAGGCGGAGCTACGGACGCCCGATCGGCAAAAGAAAAATGGTGGTGGTGAACTTGGACGAAGACTTTTCCCGTTCTTTCTTGCCGTGCAAGGAAAAACGTGTGTGTGTGTTTTCGTTTACTGCTGCTGCTGCTGCTGCTGCTAGAACCCCGGCTCAGCTAGAATAATCATTTATTTAACGATGGAGTGCGATAAATAAATCAAATAGTTTATAAAACGCGGACGCGAGAGTGTGTGCGCGATCATCTCCCACCGCGAGGGGAAACGTGGTCTGTTTTCCGCGCGAAATCGATCCGGTACAAAGAAAAGCACCCCGGATGGTGCATCGTCCCGCGGTATTGGGCGCGTCATCTTTCCGCATGCTTTGCTGCTGTGGCGTTGGAATCGAGCTGAGTTCGACAATGGGTTCCCCCAAAGGGTCTGGGTCCCGCCGTTTGCTATTGCCAGTCGTTTGTTTCGAGGTAAATTGACAGAAAATTTAATTGAATTATTTTCTTCCCCGTTTTCGCCACGAAAACACGAAACGAAACCGCCGCGGCCCGGCAAACCGGCGAACCGTGTAATTCTGCCTTGGTGTGGTTTTTCGTTTTATTTTTGTCTTTGTCTGCCCATTTTTCCATCCAGCCAACCATTTCCACCGGGCCACGTTTTCAATCTGGCTGGCTGGTTGGCTGGCTGGGAAGCTGTTGCTGGTGGCGGTGATTTAGAGGCAATGTTTGTACATTCCGACATTCCGATTCGTTTCCACCGGAGTGCTCGGGTTTTTTGGGATGCATCGCTAGCATAGGTTTTTGCAATTGAATTGAAGGGCGTGTGGAGTGAAATTGTTTCCGCTAGGTTTCCTGTTTCAGTGTAGTGGGGTTTTTTGTTGCCGTTTTTAAGATATTCAATTCAAAATGTGCTTTGGTTCCTCTGGGGTTTTTTTTGTTCCGCTGCCAAGCATCATCCGTAAATCATGGTTGATTGTGTGGAATGTAACGTGAGGAAATATGGGTGTTATCACGCGACGAACGCGGAAGGATGTATGATTCTTATCAATTTCTGTGATTGGCCAAGCATGTTGGATGTAGTTTTTTTGCTCTTTTTTAACATAGTCAATCGATTTGCATTGAACGACGTTTGTTGAGCTGTTTGCGATGCATTTAAGTTGCTCTATTCACTCCTATTTTCCTTTTAAAGACTAGAACATAAGTCTCAACATCTCGCTATTTGTCTACTGCAAGTGTTGTTAAACTCTTATTGAAATAGCCCTTCAAATCCAAACTTGTGGAGGTTGTGCCGTTGATGACTCTGAGTTTGACTCTTAGGACCTTTGGAATCCTGGGCACAGTTTGACCTCTTGCACATCAAGTTCCTTCAGACGACAAGGTCTCTAGTTATATGAGGCGCCTTGAACAACTCTTCGATTGCGAGATCTGCTGTAAGATGAAGCTTGCAAGACTAGGATTCTTTACTAACGAGATCTTTTGATAGATGAGGCCCGTTGAGGGCCTTCAAGGTAAGAGAAAAACAAACTACGTACTAGCCATTTCTGGATCCTGGATAGGATGAAGTGGACTATTGACAGACAGAACTGGAATCTGTCGCCGCTTCTGGATCTTCGTCAAGAAGAACTAGCCTCTTGCCTGCACATTGTAAGTTCTTCTCTGAAACCTTGTAAAAGAAGAGGGTCCTCGTAGGCTGGTAGACTAATTCTCTATAATTACTAGTAGGTGAAACTACTTCAACTACGAGATCTCTTGGTAAATATGTCTAGATGAGATGCTTAGTATACAAGGCTTACTACGCTAGGATTGCCTAAGAGTTCTCAAAGTATTAGAGGAGTTTTAATAAGGTGAGATCTCTTGGAGGAAAAGCCTGATGAACTACGCAGTCTCTTGTTAGGTGAGGTGATCGCTTTAAAGATAGGATAAAAAAAGAAATTTTGAAGTAAAGCGACTTTGAGCATGTCCTCATTTTAGCAAAACCCTTAGACAATAAATCTTCTTGTTGCTTCCAATCGCTGCAAACGAACGAAATCAGCAAGAAAGCTTTTCCTGACTGTATGAGAGATGCATTTCTTAACGATTTAAATGAATAAATTGAAATCTATAAATTAAAGCCACAAAAACAAAAAGATGCACAAAAAATGCTTAACTAAGTATGCAACCTGGACTGTATGGAGCTTCTAACTACTTCATTCTTTTACGAGACATGCTTTAGAAGCTTGATGGGTCAATGCAGAAGCACATCAATATGTTTTATTAATCAAATCCCTAACTTCACTTCCACATTTCTCAGATTGTACACTTGCTTTATTCAAACCCTCGTCCCATCTTCTTTGGCCCTGTCCCCTTACCGTTTCCTTCAATGTCAATACTTTCGTAAGAATCGCAGATAAATCGACTGATGAGCGATAGAACTCAGATAGTGGTTTTGATATGGCACATTTTTCATCATCAAATGTGTGATTACTGCATCACCGCAGAACTGTTCCATGCTGCTGTTCCACGACAGCCCTACGGACACTGCCGGCATACACCAGACGCAATCAAAAAGCAAGATGAATGGCCAATCATGATTATGGTTGCGGTTTCTCTCGCTCTCTCTTGCTTTCCGACCATTGCTTCACCAATCTGTTGCCACCCAAACCACGGTATAACACATCGGTAAGTAGCTAGGTCTAAAGAAATAACTTCTTGAGTTCCGCCCCAGAACCTTCAGAACCGAGGGAAGCTCCATTCTTTTTCTTCGGACAAAGCACGGTCAAGTGGGTACGAAACAGTGACACAAAGTAGCACAAGCGTCATCGTTAACTTCACCTGTTTAAATCCCTTGCCCGATCAATCCCCTGGTGGTTGGCAGTGCTGTCGTTTACTTTGTCGCATCATCCGGGGATTCACGTGGGAAAGGAATTTATGTTTGATTTGGGTGAGGTGCTATCGAGAGTTGAATGAATGCAGGTGTTGAGAGTGTCGGTAAGTTTGATTAAATTGAACCCTTTCTTTACTCGGTCCGTAGCTTCATCGCTAAGGAGTTTGTTGGTAAGATTGGTTTTTGCTGCTTGGAGCAGTCACTACATTGACTCGGGAGAGTAATAAAAGGGGAGGTGTTGGAACGATCGCTAGTTTGTTCAGACAGAATTAATTCAAGAGGAGAAATTTATGTCATTTTTATTGTGGGAAAAGGCAAACAATTGTTTATACATTGACAGTACTGCCCACAGTGTGTACCTTAGAGCTTGATGAAATTTTTGAGTTCGTTTGAGTTGAATAAAAATGAATGCTCTCATTGCTATATCACGTTAATGTTAAAAAAAAACATAATAAAGAATTTAGTGGAAAGTTAAACACTGAAATAGTATTTTTTGGCAGTTTTATAAAAAAGAATTTTAGAAAATTCGGATCTTTATTTGTGTAAGACCAATAAATTTTAAAGAGGGGTATCATTTTTGAATAGAAGTCAGTATTGGACATCTCGTCCACCTGAACACAGTCTGGAACAACTAACTTAAGCGCTTCTTGTGTCTTGATAATCTTGTGTTACTATGGATCTTCAGGATTTTTTTTTCAATAGAGATATCCCACCAGCTTAACAGAAAGCTGAGGAAGTTCAAAACTTACGTTACTTTAAATACGTGCTTCTTCTTTATTATGTATCCAGCCATATGCCCAATTTCATAGGTCTGACCGCATCAATTCTGGAGTAGTCGTCTTGGATTTTGTACTAACCAAAATAACCTCAAACCATTGCCCACTAAGGATCATTTTGGTCATTTGAAAATTATCGGGATATACAATCTTCATCTTCTTTGGCACTACAACGAACAGAAATCTCGGCCTATCATTTCTTGCTTGCGGTGACTTGAATGCACTGGTAGCACGATAGTTAGGTTCGCTAACGGGCAGAGTGTCTGGACAGTATTCGAGACCCGGTCCAAACGTGGGAGCACCGGCGCTGCTATCGTCTGGATCAACCGACCAACCCAAATAACTCTTTAACGTTACTGATATATTTTTATTGCTTTGAATAACTTAATTTATTTCTAGTTTCACATTTATTTTACGTTTCTTTTCAGTGTTACGCATGATTGAATCTCGTTTTGAGAGAAACCTTACGAAAGCAAATGTCTGCTTAAGAGCGTCGTTCTTTTCTTTAATATTCAACCAGTATCAATACCGTTCTTAAGGAATATTCAAAAAATTTTGAGGAGCAGTTAATTGACCGAAGGTCGGAGGCGAAACAAGGCTCGCACTTTAATTTCTCAAATCTTTGCTTGCAATCCATTACGTTTTTCAGCCATATTGCTACGGTAAGACTGAATATTGCTATTTTGAAAATTTTATTTGTTGTTTGTTGGATTTAAGGATTTCTTCAGCGTATCTTACATTTTTACTATAACGTCGAAAGGCCTGTCTGGCTTCTTGTGACTTGATCTTACCCACAGAACTGACTTCGAACGGGTGTGACTAGCTGAACTGCGTACTCTTTTGCAGTTCATCTGCAGTAATATAGCCAAGTTAGGAATGACAATTTTGCCTGAAATACTATAAAGCCGAACAATGTTGAGACAATGCAATCTAGATGGAATTTTGGATCCTCAGGCTAATGTATTCCACAATTCACCTTTCAAGTACTCGTTAAACTAGACATTAAGTTCTAATAGCTACACCTTTTTATTTTCACCTTGTGTCATTAATAAATAGTAACCATGAACACCAGAAAAAAGTCGATGTTTGTTAAAAAGAAAAACACATAAACAGAGCATTACCACCACAGAACCGTTACAATGGCACGTTTATGTTACCAGAGGCACCGCGACACCAGACCGCACAGACCAGAGCCACAAAGTTCAATAATGAATTTATAATAACTTAATTTTTCTGCCCCTCTTCTCTTCTGGTCGCTCGTTATCAAAAGCGCTTCCTAGCTGCTGCTGCTACTCTTCTACCATTCCGAGCGATATCGCGTTTGATATCGGCAATTTGCTGGACCTTACCAACACGACCTGTCATTTATGGTCCGCTCGGTGGCCCTACGTTCTATTGATTTAGATTGCATGGGAAAATGTATTGTTTGGTCCGATGGGCCCCCACCCCCCTCAATGGCTCGCCACCTGTAATTGTCATCGAATTGGAGCTTATAATTGGATTATTAAGCTATCATCATCGTCATCATCATCCTTCACATCAGCGACGGAAATGCTTCTTTGCTTAAAATCATTATTCTTTTCCCCCATTTTGTTTTTGCGACTGGCCTGTATCGTTTCCATCTGAATGGTGTAATAATTTACGAAATTTCCTTTTATCTTCTTATCAATGTTCCCGTTTGAATGTTGATGTCCAACCCCTGGTTTTCCTCACGCTTTTTCCCGCTGCTAGCAGAACGATTTCTTTAGGTTTAGGTAGAGAAAACTTTGAAAAACAAAAACTTGAAGTGTTAAGTACCAGTCCATTCAAGTATTTTCCGCAACCAACTACAGCTGTTGCGAGGTGTTTGTAACGCTTTTGAACACGCAACACAAACGAAGGATCGGACTGGATAGCAAAGAAACGGCAGCTATTATGTTCGCCGGATTTATGCGAATACCCACAATGCATGCCTGAACCCTGGAAAGGATGGTCAAGCGATTCATTTCCCTTTCATTGTTCCTCACGAACACACCGTTTTCTGCACGGAACGAAGGTAAAACTTTGTTCTCGTTCCAATTCCTCAAAAAGAAAGGATTCTAGGACCCCAACTCGGTGATGACACGGTGTTACACAAAAAACGTTGCCTGTTGTTCTAAAGCTCGTCCTCCTCCTAAACACATGTCTGTTTCGATTCACCTCCACAGTGCTTCCACCGCTGTCCACCGGGAAATAAGCCACACGCTCTGAAGGTTCATCGATCATGCCGCCATTTGATATGCCCTTTTCCACCGGTCGTCGTCGGTTACTTTATCGCACACAGCAAATCGTGTTCAGCACAATGTACAACAAATTTATTATTTACCAAAATCGGCCCACATCACACACACACACACAGGGAGAGATGCTCCCTTTTTCCAGCCTTTTTCCACCGAGCCGTAATAAATGACACAATTCACGAGCGACGAATATCCTTTAGATATTCAAACGAGCAGATGCAATACACGGGCGCACACAAAGGAAAACACAAACACGCGCTTCCTGTTGCACAGTGGGTAACTGTAGAGCAAATATCTGGGTAAAATTATTTGTATGTACTGAACATTACATGTTTTTGTATTAAATGTGGAATAATATAACGGACAGTATGTAGATTTGAGTGAACTTATGTGTTTCTGAACCTTCGCACTCGATTGTCGGTTGTATTTTCGAATCTTATGGTCGTAATTGAACGATTTTGCAGGTTTTGTAAAAGCCTGTGGATTGACAAATTTTCCATTAAATGGCCAGAATTACTACGCAGGTCGTTCAGTCGAAAAGAAGAACTAGAAGAAGAAGAAAGAGAAGAAAACAGATAATAATAAAAGAAATAAGAAGAATGTAAAGCTTCTACGAATAAAAAACTTTAATGTGGCTTTCTCTAGAATTTGTTGTCGTATGTTCGGTTTTGTTCCTGCAACTGATGCAAAACAGTTCGTTACAAAAATTTTGTTCTTCTTGAATTTAATAGTATCTAAAGCCAACTGTGGAGCAAACTTGAGGCCGAGGCGATAGTGGCGCTAGTCTTCACACGGCAGGCTCGGGAATCAATTCCCAGGACGTAGGACTGACTATCCAGCAACGGGTAAAATCAAGCCACGGAAAGCGAGAAATGACAGACCGAGACGTTTTGAGATTGTAGAACCGTGTTAGATAAAGAAAGCCAAATGTTAACAAAATGCTCATTTCCTTATAAACAATGGATATCTACGGCAGATATCTACAACTAACATTTTATGTTTTTTTGGTTGTTGCATAAAGCATTATTAAATAAAAAATGCACAATATTGAGTCAGCTTTCTGCACACATTGTTAAAGCAATCTTATACGACTATCGCAACATGGGTAAAAAAAAAATTACTTTATGGCAAATTATATTTTTGGACAACTTTTTTTGGTTTGACAATACGGCAATGGACCGTCATACTTAATAAACAAATAAATAAACTTTTTTTGATTTTTTTACACTTAGTCTTTTAACTTCCTACTTCTCAACATGTTTTTTTTTTAATATTTTTAGAATCAAGATTCCTTTTTCTTTCCAAAACAGTCAAAACAATAACAATATCTAAACAATTCGATTACCAGGAGCATTTCTAAGCTGAATTATGATGCTATGCATGTTTTAAAACACGTTCAAATTTGAAAATTCATAGCGAGGAATTTTTTAGAAATATTTTTTTGAGATTGTAGTTTTTGCTTAGTTTTAATCTATAAATCGGCCAAAAAATTATAAATTGAAAAAAACTCAGAGTAGATTTTTTGACATTTCTCCCGGCAAATGCCCACTGTGGCACTGCTGGGAAGGAAAACAACCGAACAGAAAAAAATCATGGAAAAGGGTTACGGTTGAAGATGATTTATGGTGCGGGAATCCACAGTGGTTCCGGATTTCGGCCAAAGGGAAAATTAATAATAGCAAACCCGAAATAATAGTGCCAATACGCAAAAGTCAATGATGACGCAAAGCCGTACCGAAACGCACACGCATGGGGTGGCTCGTGAAAAAAGAAGAATTTATCCATTTCGACAGGCGTATAAAAGAAACGGGGTAAATATTTATCTCGCCCCTTTTTGCTTCGAACCGAGCTCGTTCCGTTGCTGTTCCGGGTTTGATGTGTGTACGAAATTGTGATAAAAATTGAGCTTCATCGGGCTTCCGCTTTCGTTCCCCATTTTCCTTTTGGATTTAGGTTCAGGAAAAGTAAAACACTGAACAGTACACCCTTGTAAGTTGTATCCTTGTTCCTTTCTGAAATGGGCCATGTAAACGATTTTCCAACAACATCCCAGCCAAAAAACGACGAAAAGTAAAGCAGGAAAAACCTAACCACAAAACCTCAGCCCGGCTTGTGTCACTTGTTGTCACGCCTAGACGCCGAGAAGGGCAAAAAAAAAGAGGTTGATTTTGTCGCTCAATATCGCTGTGGTAAATTAAGAGTCATAATTGAAAATTTACACTGATTTATCATGGGCTGTGCCGTACCGTGTCTGCCATAACGGAAAAATTTTGCACGGCTCACCCCAAACAAGCAGTAAAGCGGGGCAAGAACAAGGTAGAAAGGATACGGCGTTGGAAGTTTGTCCTTCCGGTTTACGGATAATTTGATTATCGATGTTTAACAAGCAGGATTATTAGAGTTGTGTGTGTGTGTGTGTGTGTGAGTTGTGTACTGTGGACCCTTTTCGGGATTTAGGGGAATGAATTCATCGAGCCCAGATGAGCGAGCGTCGTGCACATGGTAGTATGGGCATTTTCCCAAGCACACTGGCACGGGTGAGTGTGGTGCTGATGCTGTGTTACGGCCAATAATTCATCGTAAATGATGCAATATTTTGACAGGGCAGACCGAGAACTTATTGCCGGTAGCAAGTGTTTTATCCCGAAAAGGGCTGATTAATTGAGATCCGGTGGGCTGGGTGGATGTGCGGGTGCGTCAAAGTGCTATGAACGATTTATGATGATGTCCAAATTGTGGCGAAGAAATTTTTCAGTCATTTTTGGAGGGTTTTCTAGGGTAAAGGATAGTAATGCGGGAAATTAGCATATTTTATCTTAGCCGCTATGCTCCTTGCTATTAGCGAATATTGAAATATTTTAAAGGTCTGTATTCCTTTCAAGAATATATTTTAAAGACCGTTTCACCGGACGTCAGTGTTAACTGCTTGCTAATATTAATATTTAAAAATCATATTATACTCTTGGCATCATCGAAACAATCAATTGTGAATCTATTTGAGTGAGCCTTAAGTTAGGGCTGCTGGTTTATGTGGCTTTGTAACATATTTTATGTGTTATCAAGAAAAACTTCTAAAGTAAAGTTAGCCATCGGGAACCATTGAACGGTCTGCAATACAGTTGATAACAATCTTCACCGACCTTTACGTTAACAAGAAAAGTTTTGGTGATTTTAAATCGATTTTTTCAATAATAAATTTAACTTGATTTTTGTGATGTTTTTGGGACGAACTAGCAAGGTTCAAACTATTCAAATGTCCAGAGATTCTGATCACAAAGAAGTGGACTGCTTTGAATTTTCTTTGAAGCATTTCTGGACAGACAAATTTCAGACTTATGATGTCATCAATCATAGAACTGATACCGTCAATAAGACAATATTGACTTTCTGCTCAAAAATGTGTTAAAAAATTAATCTTCAACTTCAGTGAAACATAATTCAGTTCAATGTGATAGTATTCCACTTTATCCTGATCAGAGTTCACCAATGGATCCGACTAGAACAAGCGTCTCTAGAGCCAAAATATTTCCCAAAAATTGGCCGAGCAAGGAGCCTCCTGGCAGACACTTACAAATTGAACAAGGAGTTCTGACTATTGTATCATGCATAATGTCTTAAGCTGCACATATTGCTCTTCAAATAGTTTGTGTTTACGTATAGCTCAATGGTCTGTTACGTCTTTTACTCGTTCGGTCCATGTCTTGTCTTTCGATTAAACTATAAATTGAAAATAAGTTTATTCGTGTGTCATCCATCTAGGACCTCATAATAGTTGTTGATCAGAATCTGACTCTTTAAGGACTATGTAAAATATATTGTATCGAAACAGAATGAAAAGATAATGATTCGTGGCTTAACACAGGACATAGGAGGTTCTTTTTGTCATAAACCCTTGTACTGCAGCCTTGTCCTCTTTGGAACATATTTAAATCATTTGGTATTCTTCTGGTTGAACGCACACAGCGAAACTCGAGTAAATTCTTGCATTGGGTGGCTCCATCTTACCAAGTTCGACGCCGGGATGTTGAGTGTGGTGGCAACGGAGCCTTGTTAGTTTTGGGCCTTGTTGTTGGTTGCTCTTCTATCCCGCATTCCTATGCAATTTACTTATTTATCCTGAATCCTGAATTTAACTTATTAACTCTCTTTGGTTTTTTTGGTACATCAATTTTTATTTTAAAAAAAAGAAATAGAAAAAAATAGAGAGCAGAGCTGGAAAGTCGATCTAGTCGACGAATAACAATATGGCTTGTTGAATACGCTCAGCAAGGAAAGGTGGATCAAGCAGTACACAACTAACCTTATAATCAGGACGATGATCTCAAAATCGGAGCTCCGATTCCGGATAAAAAAGCTCCCTCAAAATATCAATGAGTATTTTGTATAGTTCTCAACCAATTTTGATATTGAAATGCTGTCTATAAAGAAATATTTCAAAATCCGTTACAAGGATAATAAATCTTCAATTCATCATTATCATATTAAGAAATTGAATCTAATAAATATTTTATTTTAATCGCTTGTCAAAACAAGGGATCGCTATTCAAATTTCATACACTTTAAAATACGAATCACGCCACGATTAAAAACCCCACGAATGCTTGGTTTTCGCCATTCCCAACCAGCGAAGTGCTTTACTGCTCCCGACCCCTAACTGATTTCAATCAAATTGCCATAAAAACGACTCCAACTTACACCCAATCCGCCAACTACACATTTATATCAGCAATCGATCGACTAAACCAAAAAACAGTATCTTTCGCCCATAAGATGTGTCGAAACTGCCGAAAGCGCTGTCGAAGCGTGGTGAATCGCCGTGCCGGGAAAGAGTTCGATCTATCATTAGATAATTAATGATAAACTATTTAAACCTCCGGCTTCGGAGCGTGCGGTAGGATCACAACTGGCGTCCTCTATCTATCTTTTCTTCCGCGAGGGATGCCCTTCGACCGTGCTCGAGTCAATCTCATTAAACGCTAACCCGAACGGAGTTTTGCTTGATGGGTGAGAAAGCAGTGACGAGGGGAAGCCCTATTGACACCAGGAACTTTGGCGTTCAAAGCCTTTTTCCCCCCTGGTTAGGCCTCCTCCAGAAAGCCAGAACCTTGGAAAAGACGAGAGGGCGTTCTTGTGGCCTTTTGCGCCCCCCCAAAACCGTCCGACGGGTTCATAATCTAATCGTTAATTTATGATGATTGTTGTCTAATTGTAACAATGTGCTGAAGTGAAATGCACAACCTGGCCACCTTCTCAACCCCCTAGCCTCCCTCCCTTCTTCCGACTCGAAGATAACCGGCTACTCGTGGAGAGACAGAGACTGAGCGAGAGCTTCACGAAACCTTTTGTCTTCCGCGGCTACCTTTGGTTGGCCGTCGTCCGAGGCATCGAGCGATCCGTTTCAAGAAGCCGCCGATCGTGCCGATCGTTTGCAATCAACACACGGTTACCGGCCGACACGTTTGTGCGCTTTAAGCGTCCGGATGATTTTTCGTGGCCCGCCAACTATCGGACGCTAGTGGCCGTGGCAGGTTTCCTGGCTGTGGCACAGTCCTGGGAAAACGTGTGAAAGCTTGCACGGCCCAGCTCTGTCATTATGGTCGAACATCAGCAACACCGCCTAGCTGCACCCACCAAGCGCTCGCGCACTTTTCACGCCGAACTCCACTCCACTCCGGCATATGCCAACCACGAAAAATGTGTTAACACATCGGCGAGCGATCCGTGGATCGATCGATTGCGCGAGTGTGCGCGTGGTACAAACTTAGCGTGAGGAAAGGTTTTGTGCGCACCAAAGCATCATCCCCAGCGCGGGAGACCACTTTAAACTGTGCTAATCACGAGCGAAGCCTCGTGTTTTGGAATGGGGCAGTTTTCCTTTGCCTTTTGCCGGGCAGATTTTCACACCACCACCACGATTGGGCCCGAACGACGGTGTACCGAAAGGGCGTCATTTATCGGGAAGAGAAGGGTGGGAAAGGGCGAGCTGGTGCGGACGGGATCTGCGAATGCGCGAGCAAACCGCGAGTAATCCGAAAAATGACCCCTTGAAGGCAGGCGATCGATCATCTTTCATCGGGTTCGTTTATGAGCCGCCGAACGCATTAATCCCACCAAAAGATCTTTTCGCATCTTTCCCCCTCCCAGCCTTGTTGTTCCTCCCCCCCCCCCCACTACTTCCCTTGTGGGGAAGGACCTTTCATCTTGGGTGCAGACTGCTGATGGCTGATGCCAGATCGCTGTGCGCACACGTCTTCTGCTGTGCAGAAGTTAAATTGAGCGAAATGCTTTTCCAGTGGCATCTCGATGCACTTGGATGATCATTTCTCGGACGGTCCGGTTGGTTTCGGCCGGCCAGATCACGTGAAAGTCAAGCCTGAGCGGCGCTTGTTAGGCATCGCCAGGGCCGGTCAACCACACGCTCCCCGGTACAAACTGTTCTGTGGCCGATAATCATGCCCGACTCGGTTGCTGATTAGCTCGACACAACTGCTGATCATCTCGCGCTTTTATCTGTCTGATCTGTGTGTGTGTGTGTGTGCGAGCACCAGGCTATCGTTAAGTGGCGGATGGCGGAACATTGTAACACGCTATGGGTATCACAAACGATTTGCTTTTTCTGATTGTGTTTACCTTTGCTTTCGAATCTTTCGAATTGGAGATGAGAAAAAAAAGTTGAATTTTTTACATGCAACGCTGAAAATTTAGGTTCTGTCTAGTTAAAAAGAGTAGCAAATCACACATTTTGAAGTTAAAAATTTATAATTTATCCATACTTTAAAACTTTGCTTTGTTCCTTCAAAATTTCTCCCTGTTACGCAACTACGTGAACACCTACGGAAATATTTTTCTCGGCTGGTGTAATTGCTTTAATCATCTTTAAAAAATACTTGTAGCTTAAGACAACCTTTCTTTATGTCAATCGATTTTTGAAGCATTCGACTGATTTTTGGCTCACTTCTGTACTTTGTTCACAGTTTTTTTTAGCAAAGTTTGATTTTTTTTCATATTTTGATTTTAAGAATATATAAATAAAGCAAAAAATAAGTAAATATGGAACATACTTTACATCGATACCGAAAATCAGGAAGCCTAGTGTAAAAAAAGGCAATAAAATTTTCAGACTGGTAAAATGTTAAAAAACGTTAAAAAATGTAACAAAATTTATTCTACAGCCCGCACTCCAACAACAACCTGCTCGCTGCACACGAACTCCTTGCTTATATGTTTCCATAATTTTCGGTTATCTTATTTTCATTTACAAAGAAAAATGCACCTCCAATAATGATTTAGACTTATTTGAAAATATTTAAAAACAGTAAAATATCTGCAGGACTAAAATGAAACGATCTTAACGATCAGCTAATTAAATCTGCTCAGCTGATCAGATCTGATCAGCTAATTAATGCATAAAAGCAGGGGTAAAATTTTTTAAAAAGGATTCAAAAATTGCTTTTGTGGGATAAGCAAATACCCCGGAATGGGTCGTCTGAAGACATTCAGAAGACATGACCAGCTCATCATCTAATTTACTATTCAGATCCAGTGTTGTTCTTCCACACGTTCGGGACCATACATCCTTCTGAGCAGCTTCCTCTTTAACGCGGTCTTGATTTTAAACAGGTCTTGACTTGGTTTCAGCATGTTCTAGTTTGGAAGGTATAGGTGAATACTGAACAATTGCAAATGATCTTACAGTTTAATTTTTTTTTTATATTCTAATATAAATTATCGAAACGAAAATTGCATTGTGGTGAATCTGAGATTCAAGTGCATGCCTGTGTATTACCTAAGGTTTTGTCAAATTCCTGGTAAGCCGTTTTGATTGCTGTTGCTATGAGTTTATTTATTTTAATTTAAAATATGATGACATGACGCAGTATGGTACGTTGTGAGTTTGTTCCACTTTTTTTAAAATAATAGTGTTTTCATCTGTTTTACTGTATTTTTCGATTTTAAATTTTTGAAGTTTGCTCAAATTCAGAAAAAAAAATTTCAATTACCATAAGCGACAAATAACTATCGGTTTATGTAATCACATCGGGAGCCTACCGATTTTTTATGTTTGTGCATTTATCAACGTGGAAAATGAATTAAATGTTAATTTAACGTCACCGTTCTTCCGAAGCCTTCCAGTTCCCCAACTGAAGGCGAACGAACCAAATAATACATTTCATTATGACTTCAGTCTCAACAAAAAAAAAAGACCCGCTCTCCGTGATGCCTTTTCTTCTGTTTGTACATTTCATTCAGTTCATCTGACTCCCGAAGTTAACTTCCTCCCATTTTTGTTACCTTTGAAGCAAACATGGCTCTAAACAAGATTCTAGTTACCAAATTGCTCCCTTTCGAATTAACACTCAACAAAAGGAGTTCAGAGTGAGGCACGTTCAACAAAAAGCAACCAGCTTCCTTTATTGAACCGCACGCACCGGCCACCAAACCGAACCAGTCTTGGGTCAAACTCCCAGCACAAATCACGAATAATTAGCTGCATAAATATTTTTCCCCCCAGCTTGTTGCCGTGTGTGTGTGTCCTGGGAGCAAGCTGCAAGAGCTACACCGTTCACCGTTGCTTCTTCAATCGCGAAAACCGCCACCGGTTGAGGTTTTCGTTTTTCGGGCGGTTTTATTCCATTTCCAAAGATCGCACGAACCATTTCCGAAGATCGGAATAGCTAATGATGGACTGGGGCACGTTTGTAACTCACGCCACGTTTTGTGGCATTAAGGCGATGCGTGGCGGTGTTGTTGCAAACGATGTGCCACAGCGTTGAATGGGTCCGAAACTGAGCAAGAAACTGTTCGGAAGGTTTGAAGGAATTTGACCAAAAATGGACGCGATCAGATTTTTTTTCTTCAAAGATTTGGGAACCGTGCAGCGTGTGTTTGAAGGATCGGGCTAAGGAGTGTTTGTGCTGCCGGTTAATAAATGATTTGTGGTTTCAATGTAAATATGATAATAAATTATTGCTACGAACTGGAGAGGGACAGACGTTTTGTGGTGCAGTAGTAGGTTTTGTTGACAAAGGCAAACCTGCGGACGCGATAGGAAGACGACAGCATCAACATTGGATGCCTTAAGAGTTTAATTTATGTCCGGAAATTAAACCTAGACTCGATAATAAGGTGATGTTTGACTGTGAACGTTCCATGAAGCAGTGATCACCTGCTTAAGCATTGTTAACTGAAATTGAATTCTGCTGTATAAATGATTAAAATTAAAATCAAGAGAATTTTAGGTGCTTAAAAAGAGAAACTTGGAGAGTCTGTCAAGTGTGATCTGTGACCCATTATTTTCCAACTTTTTCAACTCAAATACAATATTTTCAACTACTATTTAAATTAATTTTGTTCTAAAACCTACTGTTTGTTCCGATAATCTAGACAAATGTATTAATCCAAGCCGCTGGTGCTTGTTAATCAATTGGATGAACTGTACTACAGTATACAGAATTTTTCTGGTTCTTTAAATGAATCTTAAGATGTTGAGGAGTTTTGCAAAGCTCCAATTATCGATCTTATCTAAAGATAGAGCCCAGTAGAATGCTTAGATCGGTGATTAATTCAGAACGAGGATGGGTGACATTCGAGGTCTTCTTCAGCTTCTTTGGCTCTATAATCTCGCAAGGTCTCGGGCCTGCCATTTCTGGCTTTCTTTGACTAGATTTTACCCGTAGCTGGATCCGATCTTGGCGTGTGAAGACCAGTGTCGCTATCACCACGGCCACTGGACCACACGGACATCAGAGGCAGAGTAGAGTAGCAAACAACTCCAAGGCCTAATTGAGGTAAGATGAGCTAAAAACATTTTTAGTCGTCACTGAATCATTTATCACGATTTCGCAGTTAACGGCAGGAACCCAAATCCTTTATTGGAGCAGTAGTTGATAGAATATACTTAAATAAACTAACTACTTATTAATAGAACACCAAGAGTGAAACAGCTATATACAAATTTGAAGCTGTATATAATGACCAACACCACGATTTGCATTTTATTCTATGAAATAGTAGGAGCTGCAAAGGAAATACATTGATCGATTACAGGTCTAGGATACTTCCTTGTATCGTAGCACACAAGCATGCAATCTTTATCTGCAGGCTTCGATGTTTCTTCCTGAATAGACGCCAAAACTTACAAGGATATAAGGAATTTCGATTATAATAATAAGTCGTTACAGCTATGTAAAATTCTGTTTTATCGTAACGAACGACCAAGCCAGCAGTCAGCTGTCCAATGCAAATAGTAAAAGTACAATCTTTTGGATTAAAACAAATAGACTGAAAGAGACAGCACAACAAAAGTATCGAAAGACAGAATTTTTCTTGAATCTTACAATCAATAAGATTACTAACTAAACTAAATAAGCATTTCTGTCTCAAGCTGCTTAACGGCGCTTGGTTGGCATCTTAGCCTTGACTGTTTTAAATCAATATTCGCATATATTCAGTTCCTCTTGATTAGTTGCTTGATTAGAAAAAGTTTAAGCGATCAGTTGCCACTCCGTCTATTTTTAAGATATTTTTTCCAAAAAAGATTTAAGATCGTGATAAAGACCAGTCGGGAATGTTCTGGATCGATGACGTACTCAGCGTGATTTTTCAGTAACGCTGTCATCCGGATTTTCTAAGAAATTATGTGAGTCTTTAATAGCAAATTTTGTATAATGAAGTGCGTCTTATCCAGAGTACACTTCAACGTTTAGATGAATTCTCTGTCCTCTGGCTCTAATTCTCATAACGATTAAGGTTCGATTTCTTCGTATGTTTTGTCAGCATCATAAGGGTCCTACAACACTGTTGAGCTACATTAATTAGATTTCTTGTCCGAAACCGAACAGTATATGTTTAACCCTAGGCAGCTGGAATGGATCTTCAGGAACTGTTTCCAATCTCTCCAACAAAATATCAGACCACATGCCTTCTGAATCTCTAATATTTCCAACCACTTTACCGAAGTATCATTGCATTTAAATCTCCATATCTAATCCAATGTATACCAAGCACAAAGACAAGTGGTCCATAACTTCCATTCCACAACCATATTCGTCATATTTGTTTACGGAATCGATTAAACTGATCCTCCCTGAAACGTTCCTTACAACAACAGCCGCCAAACAAAAAGAAAACCCTCGAAATTGTCCGCTGACGGGTGTCAAACGAAGATACACGGGTTTACACGATACCCCCCAAAAAAGCCAACCCAAGGCACGGCAATACCCGGCATCAAAGCGTGTTGCTGTGGAATGTGTGCCGAGAGAGAGAGAGAGCGCGAGATGCCGCAGACCCGGCAACCGAACCAACAACAGGCCAGGCCAGCCTTTCAAAGACACCGCACCGCCGCAGCTCCCTGCTGTGAAAATTTGTACTTTAAAGTCATCACACCTTTTATTGCGAATGAAATATATGTATTTTGGGTCGTTCCGTGTCGGACCTTTACCCGTGTGCCGTTGTGTGTGTGTGTCTGTCTCTCCGAACCACCCTTTCCTGATAGGAGGTTTTTTTTTCTTCCCCCGATTGCTTTTCAACCAAGAACGGGAGTGAAATGACTTGTGAGTGTGATAAAAACATAAGGAGAAACAGCAACAGCAACAAGGACAGGGAAAAGTAAACCAAACGATCGTCAAACCCTGGTTGTGAATATGGGGAAAATAAAAGAGTGGGTTTATGATAATCGAATCACATATAACGCGAACGAGCGCGCGCAGCTATGTTTAACTCGCAAAGGTCCGCCGGGTGGACCGGGGCATCGGTGTGGGAAGGGAGATCTCAAAAACCAATAATAAAACGACGTGGTCATTCCTCATAACCCGTGACCGTTTCTGTGCCGAAACCCGGAGCAATATACTGATGCCACTCGAGCGAGGGTGAGTGTACGAGGGCCGGTGTTCCGATAGTGACCATAAACGTGTTGTGTGTATGTTTTTTATGATACACCGGTTTCGTTGGGACTTTGGAGGGCTTTCGGGGGAAGAGGTTGAAGGATAGGGAGCGCTACCCACCCCTCCCATCTTGCCCTCCATTGTATCGGTGCGGGCAGACCAAGGCAGACGCGTTTTTCCTTGTGATCGGTTATTTGATTAATCTATTGTAGGATCCGAACTGATCCTGGTGAGATGAAAGCAATATGCCGTAAACGATGTGTCAGAAGAATAAGCAGCAAAGAAGCAACTGAAAGAAACAAAGAGCAGAAACGATGCCGATATCATAGATTTGTGTTGCTTTTCTACTTCACACTGAGTGATCTTTTCGCACTTTCCATAAATCAATCGTGCTGGGCAGGAAAAGGGTAAGGGGTGAGGAAGGGAAGCGAGCGGCAATAGAATATTAATTTCCCACTTCTACAGCAAACAACCGATCAGTTGGTAGTGCGGAAGGATCCATTTTTACCTATGGCAAACGCAACCAGGATCGATGTGCGCGAGTGTGGAATCGAGTGTGGTGTATTCTCCAGTGTGTGTGTGCGCATCATTGGCCCTCCTGCTGCGTAGCTAAAGCAGGCAGAAAGTGCTAAAAGATTGCCAGATCACCACCACGGACCGAGGTTGTTCAAGGCGCATTTCGTGCTCTTCGAGTGATGTTGCAGTTTGTGATTGCACCGATATGAAAAGTGATACCGGGAAAAACACTGCTCTATAATTGGTTCTGTGCTTGGAATCAAAGGACCACTTGAGACAAATAAGGAAACAGAAACTAAGGGGAAAGTATTGAGTGGTGTTAACTGATTGGAACTGTGTTGAAAATTACACCACGTTGAGTGTTGATGGTGCTTTGTGCAAAACAAAGGATACCACATTTAGGTCTTTATGAAGCTTGAGCAGATGGAATATGGGCAGATTGAAATTAAGAAAACAAATTGAAGCTTTGAAGAGCAAACACACAAGGGAAGACTTGATGGTATGAGACACATCACACACAAGTGCAATATATCCAGACATAGAAAAGAATTTCTACGAAAAGGAGGATTTTTTCTTATTTAAAATACAAAACTGTTGTCTTGCTGCTTGCTTGTTTCATGCGGATCTCGATTCCAATTTTTTTTTTATCACAAAATTTATAAAAATTGCCATCAATAGTGACTTAAAAGCGCCTTAAAGCAGATTCGAAACCTGCCTGCACTGCATGATTATGTTAATCACTACTTTGGAAATTCACTTGATCTTGTAGTAAGTACTGACTCTATCTAGTGCCGTGGTTTTCTAAAGTCTAGTAAGTCATTAGCTGGCAGACATAACTTTGTAGGTCGAATAGAAGAAGAAGATAGAAAAAATGGTTTTATTTTTATTTAAATGGGTTTAAACAATTTATTCAACAATCGGAAAACGAATATCTGATAAAGGAAAACAATCATCAAGAACGGCCGGGTTGTATTGCTTAAATGTAATATTGATCAACTACAATTTGTAGTTCAAAAAAGCTACACTGACTACCACACAAAAATAAATTCAACGATACATGAACTGATGGTACATGCCTGAATTTTCACGATGGACAGCTGACTAAGGACTCTAAGTTAAGGAAGTCAATAATAGCAGCTTAAGATTCTTTAAGATTGTTTTACCAAACGAGAAAGAGAAGAAAATATGATCAAATGTACCCACCATAACATAAATAACATAAAACCATGAAAAAACAACTTTTGGATCCAGAGCAAATTTTAAACAACAAAAACTAGTCCCGAACGAATATTAAAAAAAACTTGAAACAACCACAATAGTAAAGTTATTGCTTAAAGTGACAGAATAAAAACAAAACAAATCACTATTTAAGTAAACAAAAACCCTAACGTATTCCGTTCTTATTGGATAAACAAAAACTTTACAAACATAAAAGAAATCTCGAAAAACGCCTAGTCAGTGATGAAAAATAAAAAAAATTATCGAAGAATAAAAAAAAAACACAAAAATATATACCAAACACAAACACTATGTTGATTTGAAATAGTGAAACAAAAATTTACAATAAAAAAAGAAACAAATTAATAAATCACAGCAAAAGAAAACATTTGACAAAGAAATAGGTTACACTCTGTCCGTAGTAATCAATAAATAAATAAACAAAAGATTACACTCTTTAAATAGACAACATATGAAACAAATAAGGACAAACAAACTATTCTCATAAGTGCTGAAAATATAAAAGAGATCAACAGCATATATAAATGAATATACGCCAATAACTCCAATAGTAAGTTTAATCAGAAGAGAGAATATTGCATTATCTAAATTCACTGCATTTTTATGATCAGTTTAATCATAGATTGATTTTAAAAATCATGATAATTTTGTGTGGCAGCAAGATATAATTAATAAATAATTATAATAAAAAGCATTCATAAAATACGACAACATCCAAGACGACAAGGGAACAAGCACAATAGAACAAAACGATTCAAAGACAAATCAAGCTTCAGATAGCGCAAGCTCCAACTACCATGGAAGCAAAACCTCACAAAAACCTGATGCCATTTTTATTTGTACCTCATTTTCTTAGCGTGCTCACGATTGTCGGGCTCGGGCTTTGTTTTCTCTTAAACGTCTACCATTTAAGCAAAGACAAAAATACATTCCTCCCCCCTCCCGAAACACGCACGCCGAATGTTACCAAGCCATTAATCTCTCCCGCTCCAAACAAAAAAGCGGTGCGTTTTTTCGGCGGAAGAATGGCGTACATGGAAAAGAATGCAAGTGAAGAATGAATGAAAAAAATAAAAACTTCACTTCAAAGCCGTATACAAACACGTACCCCAAAACAGCACCGAAACATGCAACTTTTATCGCGCAATGCCGCGTACACCAGAAAGGCGGCAAGTTGGCTGGTTGGCCGAACTATCAAATGAAGGCTTCGGTGTCTTTTTCCTCCAACTTACAACAATCGACCCGCCGAAAACAACCCCGACAACAGAGAGAGAGAGAGAGAGAGAGAGAGAGGGAAGGAGAGAGAGAAGAAAAGAAACATGGCCAGAAGCATCCTTTCTTTCTGAACCTAATTTTCCTCACAAGGTTTTCCACTCCACTTCGCGTCTTCCAACTCGCTTCCCTAAGCTTTGTGTCCGCCGGGTATGTAAGCGCTGTAATACGCGTTGTGCGAATCTGGAAGTGATCGGAAATGCGAAATTTTGCGTTAAAGTGTTGTGGTGTTTATTTTACCAAACTCGTTAGTCCTCCCTTCATCCTATCCACTGAGTCCCAATCGCCCCAGCCCTTTTCGGTGCCAAGCCAATTTAGCGTTGCTGCTGCTGATGCTGCCGGTGCTGTCTTAGCCTTCGCCGGCCCTCTCAGTCATTTCGCTGATGTGCGAAGTTTGCTTAGCTGAGTGCAAAAGGAAGGCGAAAGAGAGCCAGCGACTCGAACCGGCACGATCGTTCGATCGCAAACGAGCCGCCGCCGCCGCCGCTGCAGCATCCCGCGTGCTTCTCGGCGGCCATCCGAAGGGCTCGTAAGTGGCCACCGAAAAAATAAGAAAAACTGAAGCGGCACCGGCATGATTTCGAGGTAAGAAATATGTTTATTATTATCATTATATTGCATCGCGCGTCCGCTGCCGATCCTGCGCACCGCCTTTCCTTCTGTGGTCGGCTTTGGTGGCGCGATCCCTTTGGAGGCCTGTTCGTACCCTCGGTTGATGGAGTAGCATTTCGACACGCGGATCCCATCATCATCGATGCGAGCAGGAACGAACGATTGTGCACCGTGTTCGGGACTCCCTTCATGGCCCTTCATCCACGCTCACTTCTATGCCAACACGCCGAAGACTCGTTTCTGGTACCTTGCTGTCTGGTACGATCCAGAAAGCTCTGACGATGCTGAGCGCTTAACAACTTCACGCGCACAAGCAAACTTTACTGCGCGTACCATGCTGAACGTGTTGTTTTCCCAGCCACAAACAAGCAGCCCCGGCAAAGGGCTTCACTCGGGATCGAAATTGAAAAGTGTGAAGATTCGTTTAAAATCTTAAAAGCGCAATCCCGCGGTGCACCGTTTTTCGCGGCGGCGGCCGTTGCGCTTAAAGCTGGCTCAACGCCAAACCGAAAAAAGAAATGGAAAAGCCCCTGAAGGTGTTGGAGTGGGAACTGGAGAAGCAGAGGAGCGAAGGTTCATCTTGAAAACTGATCAAAATTCGCCTGAACCAGCGTCGGGAAGCTCCTCGCGAGCTCAAGCAACTTACGCCAACTGCCATAAAATATGCTCCATAAAACCAACGGCCAAAAACCCTCATTGTGGAATGTTAATTTTCGCGCGACGCCCAGTCTGTTGTGGTGCTGGTGGTGAGTTTTTGCATTTGAAATATGATTTTCGGGGGGCGTTCGGCGAAAGGCCGCAAAACACTCGTCGGCTCAGGCTGGGTGGTGCCGGAGAACGAACTTTCCGTTGTTTCTCCGTTCGGCAATTACGAACCCGACCCGGCCGACCCGTTTGTAACTAACGAGTTCAATTCTTCGCTGTGGTCATTGTCGGGTTCGGGGTTTGGGCAGAAGGGCGAATAATTACAAGTGTCCAGTAACGAGGCGGGTTAAGTAGGTTTGTGAGCGCGTGTGTACGGATTGGCTGGCCGGATCTGACGACGCGTGGATTATCTTGGAGCTGCTGTTTGATGATGCAAGCGATTTGTACGCCAAGGAAAAAAAAGCATGGGTAGAGACGGAAACATTTATTTGCGTTAATAGTGACTACAGTGTGATTATTTAATTATTTAATTTTAATTAACAACCAAGGTAGCGTGATCTGTTGTGGCTTAAGGAAACTCATTCCTTGTATAGCTAGATCGATCGATAAAGCTCTGTTGTGAAACTTACAGAGCTATGAGAAATATAATTTGCTCATTCAATGCACTACTAAAGTTATGATAATATTTTAAAAAGTTTGTGCCGATAATTAGTTTTTGTATGAGAGCTTAGAAACCTTCATAGTGAGATCCTGCAAACAAACAAAAGAAATGAAATAGGTTTTAGTCAAAGTGAGATCATAAGAGGTTTCAGAACTTTTATCTCTCTCTCTCTCTCTCTTTCTCTCTATCTCTCTCTCTTCTTGACCCAACGACCTCTTAAGGTGAGGTCTGCCTTTTCTGGCTTATTAGACTTATTTTGATACCGCATAGTTGGATAGCCAGCCCTCACTTCTGGGGGAATATCCCAGATGTGATTTGAACGCCGGTCCTGTCGTGTGAATATCGGGCCGCCCTTTATCATTGATCTACAACATTTTAAACCTACAAAGACGCATCAAGATCATGGGACTTACATGGTACAATTAATTATGATCGGGAATATTTTTTTTTTAGAATATCACCACAGCATAATTTCAGACGATCATAAGCAGCTGGAAGAAGTAAGGCTTCTTATACTTACTATCAAGGATTGGCAATGAAAATAAAACCAATCAGTCATAGATCGGTTAATCTACTCAAACTATTGGTCAAGTTCTGTATCGCAGAAACATTCATCTTAAATATTGCCAGTTGTTATTTTATCGTGGTTTTATCAAGGTACCAACCCTAAAGAAGCTGGTGATCCATACTGAGATCTTTTGAGAGTCCTTTCGATGTACTAATCGCCTTATGCTTTCCAAGCCTGGTTAGTTGCTGATTCTAATATAGTTAGATAATTTTAAGCGTGGAGAATGAAATCTAATGACTGATATTCTTTACAACATTAGCAAACTTACCATCACAAATGGCGGACGAGCTTTGGAAAGCAATATTCAGAATGTTATTCACCATTTATGGGATTCTTTTTATTCTTTCCTAGCGATATCTTACGGTATGCCTGCTCATTCTGGCCTACTAGACTTAATGATAGTCACGGAGTTGGATAGTCAGTTCTCACTACGGAGGAACGGTCCTGATGGGTTTTGAACCTCGGTCCTGCCGTGTGAAGCAACCTTGTCGCCACAATTGCCGGGCCGCCCTTACTGGATATTTAAATGAAACATTCACAGTTAGAAAACTTCTTTCGCCCTTGCACTACAACTTCGAACATTGGTCTCTGCCTATCATTTGTGGCTATCTTTGACTTGATTTAACCCGTAGCTCAGTCAGTTCTCCTGCCAGGATAGTCAGTGAAATTCTGAAGGCTTTAGGCCCTACAGGCCGTGTGAAGACCGCGACGCTGAAGTTATTGATACGACCACTGGACTGCCCCAACTATTAAGCTATAAGGCGATAAAATTAACGGACTCGAGTGATACTCAACATTGTTAGAAGGGCAGAATCTGCACCTCATTAGAAGTAAGAAGATGTTGTAAACCTTGAAACGGATTCGTTAGGATGTGCTTCCTTTGTTCAAACTTCTTCACTAAGGGATAAAACACAGGGTACAAAAATTCTAATCGAGTTCAATATTTTTAATCAAAGATGGCATTGCCGTTGTGGTGATCACGTTTTTGGATTCCCACAAAAATGTACTTGCCCTATGAATCATCTAGACTGAAGTAGTAATGTTCCAGCTCTCCTAAAAATGTTCTTAGATTTTTTTTCCTAATTCGATTCGATCATCCATATGATATTTTCAATAAACTTCTTCTCCTATTACAACGATCAAAAGCACCCTTGAGAACATAAATGAGTCCTTTATCGCATTGATGGTTATTAGCTCTCATATCTCTAGCGCAACAATGCCACAAAATTTGTAATAGCGATCGTTTATATTCTTGAACCGGTCTACCGATCTATTCATGTTACCGGCTACATTTAGTCTTGCACCTAATTCGAAATCAAACTACAATATGCCCACAATAAACCCTACCCCTTTCCCAACGCGCTGCTCTCGAATTATCGAAGCCGTGTTTGAGTAATGCACACAATAGCACGCGTTTTCAATTGTGCTCTATTGATACCGACACAAATAGACCATCCACCGATGAACGTAAAACCGTTCGGCGTAAACGGCCAACGGAGCAGCGATGGAAAGCATCGCTTTGGATGTTTGAGAGGGCGTTGGTTGCGATGCCCTGCCCGATCACCGTTAACATTAATCTTTCATTGGCGGCAAAAAGGTTCGTCGTTCCCTGCTGTGTGACGTCAAACCCTTACATCATCCACCTTCACGCTCTGCTCTGCATCAGTTTGCTTTTCAAAATCTCAACACCATCATCACCATCATCAGCTCGGCCCAGGGACCCGGGAGGGACCGTAAACAAGCAGGCAACCAAAGAAAAACGCCACAACGCCGACGATCGCTGCAACGAAGCCTGTCCAATCGGCACCGGAGAGCAAACCCCCGCGACGAGCGTAACGATCGGTCGGGCTGAAAATTTAACATATGTTCGATATGAATTTATTTCAAACGCATTATGTTGTTTTGTTTGTTAATAACGGTCTATTAGGTGTTGGTGTGTATGCATTTGGTGTGCCTGCCCGGGAGGGGCGTTGTTCGGGATGACGGGTGAGACCGGGTGGTTTATGAGACACCGAAAACTGCCACCCACATGTGTACGGTCGCTGTATGCATTCAAAGGATGTGAAGGTGTGTGATGAAGAACGGTGGATGGATTTCGTTTGGTTGGAAGCTTTGAATTCGGAACGAAAAAATTTGACGAAGGTTCGTCGCTTGTCCTGGCGCTGTATTCTTTTGAGTTGTTTAGGTGAATTGAAGTGTTGCGTTCCTCACTTATTGCGTTTCTTAATATTCTGTGCTAATTTCAGCTTGATTAGCATTATAATGGTTAGCTATAGTTAAAAAAAAGATGAATAATAATATTAAAGTAATAAAAAATAAATAAAGAATTGGAATTAAAAAACAAGAACATACAATATTGGTGAACGGATGCAAGCGCGGAACTTCTTATTAATATCACACATCAGCTTCCCGCAACTCTAACAACTGATTTTAACGACTCTGAACGTATTTTTAGTTGTGCGCAATTTTTGAAGCCGTTTCGGCTGATTTATACAGTACATTATTGTATACTCTTAGATAGAATATATACCTCCATATTCCTCCGCTAGAATATACATCGTCATGGGCTGTGGCCATTTGCTATTTATTCGATTATCAATGTACATTATCGATATTTCATTTGTTACTTTGCGGCCCAGGTGATAACGGTGGTCCTTGACACGACAGGATCGAGGATCAAATCCCATCCTGAGCGCCTTCCCGTACGTAGGATTTACTATTCAGCTAATGGTAAAATCAAGTCACTGGAAGACAGAAATGGCAGACCAAGACTTCTGGAGGGTTTAGTGCCAAGGAAGAAAATAAATATGTTAGTACTATGATCCTTTGATCATTCAGGTTCATACTAGAGATCAGGACAACTACTCTCTGCAACGAACTAGTTCATTCTTACCTGTTCATCATCGCGATTTTAATAATTTAGCGAATCTTTGTGGCGTCATTTTAATTAAGCTGAGGGTGCTGCGAGTTGCCACAGAAATTTGAATTGCAGAAAGTTTTAACAACTCTTTTGCGAGTCGAATTTCAAAGATTTATTCAAATTCTCTGTAATTAACGTGATTTAAAGTAAAACTCTCTGTTTCACAGCAAATAATCACATTTTCGAATGTCGATGTCGAAAATTAATCGGATTACAGCAAGTGAGGTGAATCCGGGATCTAAAAAAAATATTTTAAGCAATGTTGATAAGATTAAGTCACCAAACTTTTAATTTAAAGGATATGTAAAGCTCAATGGTCACTTAGTACATAAAGAAACATTATATTTACATCTTTCTCGTGTCTGGCAAGCTTAGACAGCCAGCACTTTTCAGATCAGTTGAAAGTTAGGCTGCTAGGGACTTATTTTAAAAATGTAAGTCCCTGTTAAATATCCCTATCGAGTTCCCTTGCCTCGCCATTTCGAAGTAAAAATAATTTACACATACCTACCTCCGCATAGCTAGTTTGAAAATCTTGCTTGGTGAACCGATTATTTTTCCAGGAAGTGATGATGCTGTGATGCGCATCACAACAATGTTTTCCTTAGCCCAGCGACAGGCTCTGAAGCTTTCCCGCGAAACCACTTGATCACAGCACCTCAACACAGGTAGCTGGTTCCGATCCTCGAAAGATTGTTTATTTTGGGTCTATTGTTTTTTTCAAAATGCATGTCCCGGTACAAATGGCTAGCTTCAAAATAAATATTGTCCCATTTGCTACCTAAGCACGCTGTTACGCTCGTTGAAGTATGTTTGGATGGGCTGCCGTTCGGGTGGTAGGTTGTTGTGTCGCTCTGAATGTTTTTTTTTCGTGCATTTCAGAAGAAAAAAGATGCACAAACAAAAACCAAGTCTCACTGTACCGAGAAACGAGAATCTTTGGCAAGTCATCTACAAATTTATGTTTAACACATCTACGCTATATTTAACCTATTTTACAACGGTTAGCTTGCCGCGTAAACAATGCCCACGGGTCCGCGGGTACTATTTGTATGCTTTTCAACCTAATTAAATATGCATTTTGCACTCCCAACACGCACTGTGTTTTGTGTAAACCGTGTTCTTCTCGCACACCCTGCAGTATAATTAGTAGCAAACAACATAAATTACGCACTTTTTACTAAAACAAACGCTGCAGAGTGTGCAAGCTAGCAGTAAATCTATTTGCTTTGCACGTATCTTAATCGTAATTATGCAAAACGTTTCAATGCCCGGGTGCGGGGGAAACCGGCAGAGAAATGGCACACACACGCACGCATCCATCGCTATCAGCTGGCTCGATATTTGCGTGGCCCAACAATATTTCCTCGGCCCTGGGAAAAGCGCCAAGATGGGCAGGGAAAGAAAGGCTAGAAGCTTCACCGTTCGTGACATGCATACATGCATGTCGTACATGCATTATTTATTTAGTTACAGCTTACCATGGTGCAATTTTTCTACACTCTCGAGGGCTGAAGCAAACCGAAGGACCCATCACGCTCGAGCTCAGCCCAGCCATCAGTCAACAGTGTGATACCATTATCGCATGGCTTGGTTAAACAAACAAGCAAACGCTCAACATTGACGCTGGTTCGTTTCCCTGTCCGTGTGTGTGTGTTTTTTTTCTTGTGCGGTGTACATTCATTTGCGCAACATAAGCGATTAATAAAGGGCGAAGGGGTGAACGGGTAGGGTGGTGAAGAACGTGATGGATGTTGTTCGATGTGCAGGTTGGTGGTAATTATTCACGCAACTCGATCGCTCACACGATGCACCAGGTTGAGTTCGAGTCAACCGGCAAACCAGTCGTTCTTATCGACCAACGGACGCTGGAACGCCATCAGTCCAGTTCGTCCGGAGGGTTCTCCATTTCTAGCCCGTTTCTTGATCGACTGATGCGTCGTTATTTAGCTGCGCGATCGTCGCTCAACACCGCGCGTAATTTGTATGATTAATCGGTTTACGTTGTCCACCGTGTGTGAGTGTGTGTTGGTTGCCTGTTCGTATCGGCTTGTTTTGATCATGCGTTTGATGTTAGCTTTTACCACGGTGTACATTAAAACGTTACATTGTAGTTTACGGGTTTTTAAATAAGCTTTTTCTTTCTCTTCGGAAATGGATTCTTAGTAACGGGTTGATGAAGGGGGGGAATTGTTTACTCTGTACGTGCAAATATGTCGAAGGACGTCAACGAGGCGACTGTCAACGAGTGTTCCGTACCGTAAGATAATGATGACAATCATATCGCACTCGGGGACGATCTTTGATTGGGGTGGGATAATTTGCCGCAAAAAACACACACACACATATTGCCGGTAGAAACAAGAGCACGTTGGGCGTGAAGAATTCAAACAAATTTGAAAAAACTAAAATTACCTTAACTTTGGTTTGGTTTGGTTGGCTGGCGTATGATTGGCCGCGTTTGGTGCGATGACACGATCCGCAGCACACTCGCGCGCTTAACAAGAGCAACGTTCGCACGATTATGCGGTCGATGATGTGGCACAATGGCAAAAATGGTGGTGAAAATTCATCTTTCAATGTGGCAACAAATTCTAAAATTGAAGTTGAATTGAAACACATCAAGTTCTTATACACATCCTGTTTGCAAACTATGTTAAACAAATAAATAAAATAAAATAAACCTTTATGAGTTTAACAAAAATGGGAGTCATACCTTAATACAACTTCCTCTAGCCAATATGATTAATTGAGGTCTTAGATACCCAAAGTCTCTTTAAACAAACGATCAAAAACATCCTATAGCCGCACGCTCTTTTTACGCACTAATCCATTGTTTTCATAATACTTTAACTCATCAGTTTGTTTATTCATAACTCTTGATTAATTTTTCAAAGCATTTGAAGTTATCAAATCTAAATATGCCAGCTCAGGTAGCCACGTTCTGTAATATGATTTTTTGACTCGGAAAATGATTGGAAGTCATCAGCTGTTCGACCAATTTTTTTTTATTTGGCCTTTTCCTTTTTGACTGAAGGTGATCTTGAAAAATTTTGGATGTGGAGGTGGTCAAAGTTCTCTGTGGAATGTTAAAATGAAAAAAATAAAATGAAATTTTCGCTATGACGTCGAAATGTTTTGTGGGCATGGACTGCAAGGAATGGAAATGGACTGAAATATAACAGATTGAGGTATTTATACCCCTTGATTATAGTATTTAGAACCAATAACTGTCGAAGCAAGCTCGCTTTCCCTACGAAAATTTTAGCTATTTCGACTTTTTTGTCCAATGGTCTTAAGATAATGAGAAGAATATTAAATTTCTAAGCTTTTCTGACCCGGTTTTTGTATCATTATTTAGTGTAAAATACCCATGGCATGATTTTGTCACGAAACTGCTATAGCAAACGCACAATAACAGTTTGCATGAGCTCGGGCAGTTTATCTGTTTTGTTTTTTACAAGCTTATATCAGAAGGTTGAAAAATATGAGTCGTAGTCTTAGCAAGTCCTATATTTTTCTTGATATTCGATTGAGTTGTGTTTTTTTACGTTGGAAAACTAGTTGAAAAAATAAGAAAAAATAATTAGTATAAGTACATCGTTCGTAAGATTATCTATTCCTCATAAGGAGATACAAAATGAACGGATAAACAACAGGTAACGGTACTAATTTTGTCTAATTCTTCAAGGTTTGGTTTTATTTTCGAAATCAAAAACTAAAAAAGTTATAAATAGGATTTTATCAGAAAGACAATGCTCAAAAAATAGCATACAAAACAAACTATGAATAAATTTTCAATTTTTAAATATTTATCAGTGAAACAGAGAAGTGATTCAAAAAAGAGCAGTAAAAATATCGATTTAATATTAATTTCAAAGTTTATGCGTTATCTGTTAAAAAAAATCTTACCAATTATAAAAGTAATGTTTTGCAGACATTATGACCAGCACAAACAGTGCATCCCCAAAGCTCAGTGTGCATCGATCGGTTCTGATCGATCAGCACCTTTCACATCCCAGTCACCACCAATAAGGCTGAGGGGTGTTCGATCATCCCTTATTTACCGATTGGTTCCACACGAATTACTCCGATATTGATAAAATATAGAAATTGGATGATGTTGTACCGAGGTGTGTGTGTGCCTCAAGGTACTCACAGACTGGCCGAATGGACCGGACTGCAGACGATCAACCGGCTGAAGTGTGCACATTACTTTAAACTAGATAATTTTTCGCTTGTTTTCCCGCTTGTCGGCGTCAATTAAAGCGAATAAGGGTACGGCGGTGCCGTGTGAAAACCTCATAGGCTGATCGTGATTTTTGCCAGTCGTGTTGAGCAAAGGTGGAAAGTGAAGAGGAGTGAGCTGCACGGATAGAAGGGGAAAACAAGGATCTAGTGCGCTGTGATCGAGTAGAATCGAATTATGTGTGTTTTCCTGTTGTTATGTCCAGCTGTCTCTCTTCCATGTATAGGACCCTCTTCACACACACGCACGGCTTTGCTGTCTATAAATTGCAGAAAAAATGATTGTGACTTCTAATGACACTAATCCGATCCGACCCGTTCTCGAAACCGTTTGGTGCAATTTTGGTCGGCTTAGCCCGAAAGGTGTGTGCTGTGATAAATGCCACCAACGAAGCAGGTTTCCAGCAAGAATCAGTCTCGCTTCTCACGTCCACTGGAAGCGCATCACATGTGTGCGCATCACACATGACATCGAAACTCCCTAACGCTTACAGGTTAGTCCCGGGGTTCGCGGGATGTTTGATCAAGGGTATCATCGGTGCGCCCGATAGCTGTCAATGTTTTAACTACTCTAGACACCATCGGGACCGACCTTGGCCCTACCACATATGCCGCTCGGCTGCCTTTGTGGGCGCAGCAGAATCACCGGCAAAGGTGAAGAAATAGGTGTGACGCCCCACAGCTTGATGTGCGGTAAGTCGAAAGTCGACCCACCTACAACGGAAGACGGTCAGGAACGTGGTCATTATTCTATTTTCATCCAGGCATCCAGGACCCGGCGACCTGGAAGGTCCTGCGAAAGTTATCCTCGATAATGAGGGTGCACGCAGCAAAAGGGCGTCAAATCAACAGGCTGCGGAACAAATTAAAAAGCCATAAGGATTTTTTTCTGTTCCTCGCCTAGGCTTTCGTGGTCTGCACCGCCACAGGGAAGTGGTCTCGATCAGGCTCGTAAAACGTAGAACGGCGTAACGATTCGAACAGGAAATAAAGCAGTAAAATAAATGAAATTATGCACAGCCGATATCAGGACGCTGTGGGTGAGGCGATAAATTTATGAAACATCCTCGTTACGGTCGTTTCTGGAGCTTCAAAAATTGGAGAACGAAGCATCAAGGCGAAAGCGAATGATACAGAACAAGATGAGCACATTAGAAGAGGCGAAGCGAACTCGATTCAGGATCACCAGTTGGCCATAATTGAGAAGCTAAAGAAACGCTTAGACGACTTTGAGGTGTATGCTGTGTAGCAGTGTCCTTAATCCTTTTCCTCTCTAGTTCTGACCTTAAAAAGACAGCTGCTTCCGTGTGAGATCTACCATCAACCGATAAGCCATCGATTGAGCAGGATGCGAGTGTGGTGAGTTTGGTGGCCCCTTGTTTCGAAAGGATTCCTTCACGCCCTTTTCACTGCCTAATCTGCAAACGCTTGTTGATGCAGCCGAGAGCTTGACTACAATTACTGTATCCAAACAAACAATGTAGTAATCCTGTTTACCTTTCCGTACACGGCTTGAGTCGTGTTTCGCAGAAACCTTTGCAGCCCCGGTCCGGGGGTAGGATGCTGCGATGGCTGCGTTAATCCAACCACAACACCGAAGAATGTTCTTTTTTTTTTGTTTTGGTACATGGGCAAAAAAGAGTGCGAAATTCTGCTGGCCGGGATTAGAAGAAGAAAACAGCCAAAAGAAAAGGACTCGAAAGTTGGTGATTTGACGCTTTAAAGCGCTTATCAGATCTTCCAAGGACTGTCTGCGGGGCATGCTTTCTTTCTAGCTTCGAATTGCTAGTTCATTGTTTGGTGCAGAATGCTCTTGCGGGGAAGATTTTGTACGAAACCGTACTGTGTTGTTTGGATAAGATCTTCGAGAAGACAAGCAAACCCCTCACTGGCACGGCGGAACAGGATTCAAATGACAAATTTGGGCGAATGGGTTAAATCAGATGAGGGCCTTAAAAACCCATTAAATGACATTATTGTACGATTTTCTCTAGGAAATGGAGGCTGGTTTTTTGTTAAAAGGTTTGTTAGCTTCTCAGAACTAGAATGGCAAGAATGCTTTTTTTATTGCTTAATTCAATTCTTGTATTTTGAATAGGCTCTGCCATTCATAAACAGCTCAATCCGTTTTTGCTTCAATGTTGTATAAAATTTCCTTGAAAGTCTTGAGTTACGCTACCGTCTTTGGCCATCACCGGACCTGCTTGCGTCAAATAACCGTAGGTCAACATCCAACCCTTGAACGATTCCCTCCATACCGGTTTCTTGCATTATAAAAACGATGCTCTGTACGATCACCGTTGACAAGGTCTGAAAGAGCCAGCGGTTATAAGCGGCATTAACAGCGGCAATAAGCTGTCAACTGAATCACCTTCCTCGGGGCAGGCAGTAAAAGAACGGTTCCTTCCCAAACCATGCGACCCCAGGGCATCGAGGGCTGACCACAAAAATATTAATACCGGGATCGATCCCGATCCCGGGCCAAACGTCCATCAGCGCATTTAAAGCTTCCCATTTGAAGAAGGCGCACCTTTGCAGGCAGCGAAGCACTAAACGACACCAGCTTCAAGCTTTAAACGGTTTCTATTTATACAGGTTCGGGAAACATATTTACTCAAAGCGCAACCAGCGCAACGGAACGGGCCCTGGGACCGGGCCGATGAGAGCTGACCGAGCTGATGCGCGGACTTTATTAGTCAATAAAACATCAATCGCTAACGCAAGTGAGCAAGGGCAATCGATGATTAAAGGACGGCAGCCAAACCGTACGAGCGCTGCACAGTGGTACATCGTAGGTGTTTGGAGCGGACATTTTAGTTTTATTTGGTAAAATAAGATTTTTTTTTTTCTTAAAATCAATCTTGTGCGATGTAAAAGTGCCAAATAAAATCTACAGTGATTGATGCTTCTATGCGGCTATACAACCTGCTGCGTCATGTCGCTAGTTTATGTTAGACTATTCGATACCACACAACCGGATAGACTGTTCATGACATCGAGAGAACGATCAGGATTGAATTTGATTCCATTGTCACATGGGCCTCCACACTCGAGGACATGATAAAAAATCACACCCAGATTGTCTTATATTTTTAGAAATGGTTAGAGATGAATCGTTAAGTCATTCAGAGTGTTGAAAGTGATTTAGAGGCTTTATCAAAGCCTCAGCATGCATGAAAAACTTCTACCGATTTAAGTACTTAAAGTGCAAGTAATAGATATTGAGGAATATGAACTATTATAAAATATCCTTAAAAATTTAAGTGAGCTTTCTTGAGTTTTTCAAATTAACTATTAAATGTATCAACATTGAGTTTTGCTATTAGTCAGTTGTCGAAAACAAGCTTTATCTACACAAGTCACATGCTCGCTATGATACTGAACAGGGTAGCTGTATCGGTGGACTTGCTATGATATACGCTATCCCTACAATCAGTGTAGTATCGTTGGGACAATCTCAAAATTTGCCAGCTATGGCAAACGATAATAAGCTGCAAGCGAACGGCGTTTAGACTAATGTTGAAATTGAGCAATAATATAAATTGACTAATATTAAGCAACTTGGTGTAATCTTTGATTTCAAGATAACATTTAAAATTAAAATTTAATGTATATCACATTAGCATATAGTAATTAAATTGTCAAAAAAATTAAGAAGCTTTACTTATAATTGTTATGATCCAAGATCTTTGAAGATCGTTTACTCTACTCTAGTGCAATCTATTTTGGAATATGCGAGCGTACTAGGGTGTCCAACTAGTGTAATCCGTAAGGGTCTTCACAAGAATTTCTTCACAAATCTTAGGACCTTCAATATACATGCTCAAATACGTCAATCGCTGTCAACTGTTTAAGCTAGAGAAGCACGACGGTAGACGATCCCCTACCCGGACATGCTTTTTTATCAGATATTCTTCTCAATTCGATCGAGGCTCCATATCCCCTTTCCATTAATGATTTAATTATTTTATTAAGCCGATGTTTGTGTATGAGTTTTGATTCACGGGCTCAACTAAAAGAATTGTGGATCTATTTGATCATTATAGTAAATAATTAATTAAAAATAAATAAAAATCAATAATACGTACCATTAAATTCCTAAACCATGTCCATCCCTAAACCATGGTGCACAGGCGATGACGCGGAAGCGGTTTTTATTGTACCAAAACGACCAGTGCAACCTTTCCATAAGTGCTTCGTTTGTAAGTGATCGTAAAATATTGTAAACTCGATCGCAAAATATTTATGCTGATCGAATCGCATCGATCGTCTCAGCGGAAGATGCATGTAATGGGACGAGGCACATAACCTCAACACACAGAACAATGTTGGTGACCATGTTACGATCCGACTTCTTTTTCTTCTCTCACTAAGGAATGGTATCTTCGTACCTTCGTTTGCATAATGACAGATGCTGTGCGGCGTTCGACGGCCGGCCACACAATCGAACGGGCTGCCATCAGCAGGTCCGAAAGGTGCCAAAACTGCTGTTCAATTAAAACTATTATTACCGGCTAATTTCGCACATTCCAACAGCCGCGCTCGTTGCGTGAGCGATGAAAAGAAAACATCCATTTGCAGCAACCGGCCAATTATGCGATGTAAATCAAATATCATACTCCCTTACACGGGCACAGCGCGTTGTGGCCTTTACGTGTTACGAGGCTCTTTTAGTAGCAACAGTACACGTATCCTTTTCAGAAGGTGCATCGGGTCGGTACATGCACTTGCCATGCACAAATGCGGCTTTTTCTCTCTCTCCTCGAGATCTTTTCGGTCGTAAGTTTACATCAAACGAGGATCTTATTACCGCCAGGCCACAAGGCTTACAAAGGCAAGCGAGAGAACGAGAGCAACGGCAAAACATTATCGCAACCAGAATCGGTAATCAGTATTTTCGCGCCCTGGAAGGCTCCGAAAACGGGGGAGCCGGAGATCTGTTGAACGGTGGGACCATAATGGAAGATAATTCTTAGAAATTCGCTATCCTTTTGAGCCGATGCGAAAGGTGTTGAAGAAAATGATCTCCTTTTTGCGGGTTGCGTGTTATGTGCCGCCGCCGCCGCCGTCAACGTCTCTTTGCGTCTCTAAGCTCAGAGCGCATCACGCGCGTCGGATCTGTTCTTAATTTCACACTGAAACAAAAAATGCAAGACAACGCTAAAGAACACTCACAACTTGAACATTTGGAGAAGGAAAAGCGGCCCTTTCATTATTTGCTCTTGCCTTTTCAAGTGAGACCGTGCTATCAAATGGCAATCCGTGATGTCGAGGAGTTCATGTGGAGTAGGGGTCATCCTGCAGCGATGAGGAGTAAGGATGCGGGGTAGGTGAATCAAAGAGGTGAGAAATAAGGTGAGAAGCTGCCACAATGATTTAACACCTGCATGTGGCAAACACAAACAACAAGCCGCCGCCGCTGATGGTGATGCTGATTTGTCTATCACAAGATGGCTGGAGCGGGTCCTAGCAAAAGTCGAATTGGAGTGCTGCAAACCGACTGCAATCCGTGTTTATGGACATAATCGGCCTCGATGGGCCGTAATTTGAAGCCGGCTGTTGAAACTGTACGCCTTCTCCTCCTACGACTAATACTACCCCCGTGAGCAGCAGCACCAGCAGTAGGAGTTCTGCAGAAGAGGAGTTCGACCAGCGCTGGCCGGGGTCAGGTGTTAATGTGTCAGAATGTGGCACCGAGCGCCTTCCATGAAGAGATGACGGTCCGCGTGGCTCTAATTACAATAATTTGCCCTCCGTGTCTCGGTTGGTGTGTGCAAGCTGGCTAAAAGGTGTTAGAATTTTCTGATGAAATCGATTGTTTTATTTTTCTGCTGAAAAACACCTTTACGTTCCACGTGCCTCCGCGCGCGATCACACTAATGTGCATGTGTGTGTATGTCCCGGGCCGTATCGGGTTTGATCGGAACCGTCGGGAGATAGGAGGCCGAGCTGACCAATTAGCAGGATGTGTAGCTTGTTATTTACAAGCTTTTTTTATTAGGTCGCCTGCCCGCTCGGACAGAGCCTAACGCACGGGGCAGCTAGAAAGTGGTCGGCATCGGCAATCGGCATCATACATCAATTTGTGTTGATAACCCTGAGAGGATGATAAATTGGTAATGATTCTACAAATGTTGTTTGGAGAGAAACTTGCAGGGTTTTTATGGTGCCCGGATTTAAATATCAATAGCATATTTCGTTTTCGTATTCGTTTTTATTTAAATTTCGTGGCATTTGATTTCAACCGAGTCATTTCTAACCGAACTATTTGTTTGCATTCTTCAGTGTTTCTCAAGGTTAGATAAATTAAATTAACTTGTAAATTAACTAGTAAACCGGATCGTCTCTTATCCGGTCGCCGAGGCAATAACGGCGCCGGTCTTCACACGACAGGTCCGGGATTCAAATCCCATCTAGACCGCTTCTCAGTTCGTAAGGTTTGACTACTTTACAACGGGTAAAATTAAGTCACAGAATGCCAAAAATGCGAGCCGAGACCTTTGGAGGTTATAGTGCCAAAGAAGGAAGAAGTAAATTTAATGAATTCATCCAATGAATTTTTTTTTACAATATAAGCTTACAGGGATTTGTATCATATAAATGGAACTTTTGAATCACTCGTTCGGAATGCTTCAATTGGATAATGGATTTCAGCAAGCCGGTGGTGGAAATAGTCTAGAGATATTTGCAATGAGACTGTAGAATTTAGCAATAAGGTATAGTCTAAGAAAGTAAAGCTTTGCAATACCCTGTTAAGTAATTCAACTTTTCCATTATATGAATCAAAAACGCAAAGTGTGGCATACAAGCTGTTGAAACGTGCATCGTGATGCAACACTCGATTGTATGATTGCGAAATTCCACAACGGGGTTACAGTATTCCCTTATCTACTTGAAACTTTCCACTGAGTGATTCAAAAGTGCCATTACATGATTCGAAAACCCTGCATATATCACAATGATGGTGTAAAATTTCTTAGCAAATGCAGGCAATAATTAATTGTCCATTGAATGTTGAAATAGTCCTTTAAAGCGTCAAATAGTGCTTTCTATGTTTAAATTGTTTTTTTAATTCTGCGAAGCTCTGCAATAAAGCTCATGGTCTAAAAATTATTACAGACAATATTTTTTGATTGAAATTAAAAGAAAAACACTACTAATAGTTATCATTTTAAAAAGAAATTAAAATTAATCTGTGAAGAAGCCCTGTGTTATAAGGGAAAGCTTAACTAGAAATATTAACAACAACCCGAACCGATTGTAAAACATTTATTTGAGGTTTCGAAACCGTACGGCAAAACTAGACGAGCAGAAGGAGCGCCACCACCAGCAACAACAGCAACAGAAGAAGCAAAAATAACTGGAACACGGCCCATGAATCGGGTCAAATTCTGTGCCACTCGAAGTCAAAAACCGAGAAAACACTAAAACTCGACAGCTCGAAATTAGCTTCACCTGCTTCCCGTTGTCGGCACAGGCGCAGGGTGACGATGGTGTTAACCTTCGATCGGATCCACAGATAGGCTGATCGATTGAACGGTCCGATAGGCCCCGGCCGGCTTGCCACCATCGTTCCCAACGCCGTCGTCCCTCCACGGAAGTGCCAATCATTTTCTACAAATATTTTGGATCATTAAACATTGCACGGAACCGAAACCTGTTGAAATCGCTACGACTACCTGTGCCACCACCAAGAACGAGGAACGGTGGATCGCGTAGAGTGGTCAATAAATCATGCTGAGCTAAACAAAATTCTTACCGTCCGTAGCGACATTTAGTGCAGTCAGATTTTTCACAGTCACAGGGCAGTGCAGAACCCCGGCCATAGGTGCCCTGCGGTGCAATTGGATGACTTCTAAACAGCGTGCCCAGCTCGAACTCGATATGATGCTGATTTACACGCGCATCATGTCGATCGCTTCATTTTCGCGCATGCAATCGTGGGATG
>NW_023405310.1:0-82331 GCF_013141755.1 Anopheles stephensi | reverse complement strand
AAAACAGGGAGACAAGATAACTTAGGAAATGGTGCTGGTGCTCTGTCAATCCACTGAAATTCACCTTCCAAATACATACACCTTGTCCTAAATACACACACCTTGCTCTAGATACATACACCTTGGTTGTGCCTGGGCAGTTATGTCACTGTAGCAGTGTCGAGCTGTCATCCGTTGCGCGTGTCACTCTGTGCAAAGTGCGCTCTCTCTCTTTGTTTGGTTAAAGGGCGTAAAATTGTGCTTGATCCACCAGTGGTGGGGGATGCAGTGTCGGGTGTTTTGTTTTTGCGGCCAATTTCGCGCGGATCGGTCCGGAAGCGGTCCTTTCCGGTGTGGTAGTGTGCAATTAATTGATCGAACCCAAAAAACCGCAGTGAAAACGTCTTAAGTAGGATAAATAAGTGAAAAAACGGAGGTGGCAGAAGTGTGTCAGTAGTGTGACAGCACCACCACGTGGCGGATATACCGCGTTTAATGCAAAAGTGTAAATAACTGCTCATTTATGGATCGAATTGAGTGCGGTTTGAATTGTAGTGATGTGAACCGAGTGTGCAATCCGTTTCCGTCGGAAAAACGGTGGAAATTCGGAAATTTATGGAAATTTTTAGTCTGACGGCTTTCCGGCTTCCGAATTTTGACAAAAGCAAAAACGGATTCCCATCCGACAAAAACGCCCGCGCCCCAAGCGACAAAAATAAAACTACTGCTCAAATTGGAAGCAGGAGCAGCTTTCTGGTAAAATCGGAAGTGTGTTCGGAATAGCTGTTGGTGACTGGGAGGGTTTGCTAGGATATGTTGGAGGTGCTCGACAATGGAGCCTGGAGCCAAAAGTGCCAGGTATATTTTGGTGTTAAGATTATTCGTCACAGTGTCTCAATGAGTAAATTTGAGTTCGCGAAAAGTGCTCGATTTTTTCGCAGCGCTGTTTGAATAATCAAAGCTTTTGCGAGAGCTGCTGTGTTATTTGAATTGTTCGTAGCTAAAAAACTTGCTCTAAACTGCTCGGCTGGCCAGACAGGTGCAAATAGTGCATGATATATACTTTGGAGTGTGTGTGTTTACTGTTCAGAGTGACTCTAAGAGTAAAATAAGTGTGCGATTAGTGCTCGATTCTTAGGCACTGCTGGAGGTGACACAATTAACGGTAAGTGCGTGTTTTGTTGTTACTACTAAGGCTACTATTGCTAGTAATAGTTCAGAATATAACACTCCTCCCAACTTTAAATGAGATTTGATTCATTCCTGATATTCTGATTATACTTTCATGTGCCTAGCTTTTATGCTCTTTGATCTGCGTAGTTAAGGCGAGGATGATTCACTGCTTTTTTTTTGAATGCATATTTTGTTTGCCGGTAGGTACTCTAGTTTCATTATTTCCTGTCGTAGCATCAGTCATTGATATAGTATAAGCAAAGTAGGGTGAAATTCACCTGAGAGCTGAGAAGCACGAATCTGATTGGTATGCACCATTCTAACATTCCCATGTAAATTAATTAAGTAAGTTCTAGGACTTATTTTCTCTAATACCATCGCGGTATCCACCTTACAATGTCTTCTTGATGATTCCTATATAATATTTTGTCTCCACGGCTATAGGAATGATGAGTGGGTCTAACTGGTTTCGTTACACTGTTAGTGTTAGGATCTTAACTGGATTGCTCGTATTTAGTAATGTGCGAGGCACATAGTTAAACATAATGAAGATGGAGTTTTGCCAGTGGACGTAGATGGAGTATTACGATACTTTAAAAGAACCTTGTTAATCTTTTCTGAAGTGGTATCGGTTTTAATCGCTCATCTATCAGATACTTTTTCAAGACATTCTTGATCGTCTGTACCCCCCTCTCCGCTAGTTCGCTAGTGGATTGAGGGTGATAAGAAGGAGATTTCAATACTTTTATATTATCTGAATAACACGCATGTATAAACCCAGATGAGTTGAAAGGTGGCACCATTATCCGAGCACACTTCAGAAGGCAACCCAAAATACGTATACATTTCTTCCAATCGTTCCAATACACTCTCCGTACACGTTCTTCGTAGTATTTTCAAATGTATTAATTTTGAATAGGCATCCACTATTATCAGAAAGGTATTTCCATCAAAATGAAATAAATCCAAATGGATTCTTTGGAATGCATGAGTGGCTAGAGGCCATCTAGACGTAACTATTGCACTTGGTACCTTTTGCGTCTTTTGACACGCGGGCACTTTAAGTTCAGTAACTGATATGTGCTCAATCCGGTTTTCAGTTGGCAACGGTAAACGAGATAACGCATCGGCATTACTAATACATTTACCAGGCCTATGTACTATGCTATAGGAGTAATTAGACAAAATACGGCCCATCTGTACAATCTAGAAATTGCCCCAGCAGAAGAACTCTTGTGTGGGTTAAACATTTGTTTGAACGCAGAACTATCGGTAACGAGAGTAAAACTCGTACCATACAAATACATGTGATTTTTTTTTGTTCCAAATACAACTGCTAATGCTTCTTTATGTATTTGCCCGTAATTTTGTTGCGCGGGTGTGAGTGTTGATAACGCAAAATACACAGGCTTCTCCAATTATCCCGCTAAGTGAGATAAAATAGCACCAACTCCGTACGGACTGGCATCCGTACGGCATGGTATTAGTGGCTTTTTTGGATCATACGGCTCTAATACGTCATTGGAGATCAACAATTCTTTACACTTTTTAAATGCCTTTTCACACTCGACTGTCCACGAGAATCTACTTTCTCTCCTAAACAATTTATATAACGGATGTAATTCCAACGACAGATTTGGCTAAAATTTGTGGAAGTAGTTCAAAAGACCTAAGAACGACTGTAATTTCTTAAGAACGACTATATATTTAGGTGCTGGAGCAAGACAGATTGCTTCCACTTTAGCTTTACATGGACGAATTCCGTCAGATGTGAGCATAAAACCGAGATGTTCAATTTCTGTTTAAAAAAATCGCGATCTGGCCCAATATATGTGCACTTTATGCTGATTTAATTAATCCAACACATGGAATAAATTTTCCTTGCATTTATGTAGCATACTGCCACCAATAAGGATATCATCTAAATACGGAATAGATTTTGTTCCTAGCAAAATTTGATCTATTATAGACTGAAATACTGAGGGCGCCGAACTTATCCCAAATGGCATTCTTGTATACCTGCATCATCCACGGTGGGTATTTATGGTACATAACTCTTGAGTTGTGCGTGACAATCGTACTTGGAGATAGGCTCCCGTTAAATCGATTTTACAGTAAAATTTGAAATTCGATAAATTTGCTAAGATGTCTTCAATAGCAGGCAACGGATAATGCTCCGTACAAATAAAGCGATTCAATGTAGCTTTCCCATCTAAACAAATTCTAATTGTGCCATCTTGTTTTGGCGTAATTACGATTGGACTAGCCCACGTGGACGAACGAACAGGGACTATAATTCCCTTTTTCACCATGTGATTTATTTCTTCTACATTTTCGCGACATTTGAACGGTACCGTGTATGGTTTATGAAAAATTGGTACAGCACTTTGTTTAAGGACAATATCTGCTGTAAAACCTTCTATTTCCTGACTGACATCCCTAGAAAATACGTATGGGTATTGGTGTTCAATTTCAGACTTTAGACTGTGATGAATAGCACTAAGAGACGAGTAATTAAGACTTACCAATTTTCTCCATTCTGGCATTAGGACATCTAAGCTCGAGCGACCGAGGAGCGGTGTAAGCATCTTCTTTTTCTCCGGTTCCAGAACAAAACTGTAAAGTGAAACGAAATCTTCATATGTGTTTTTTACACGTACTGGTAGCTCCCCTATTGGACGAATAGTTTGCACTGATACCGTTTGGAACACTCTTGTCGTCCCACGCATCGGAACGTGAGATAGTTGCTCCTCGTACGTCTCTCTCGAAATCACCGTCTCGCACGCACCGGTGTCCACTTCGAACCGCACACGCACTCGCCTTCAATCTCCAGATCCATCATTGCGGGTGCATCCGTCCGCATTGTACTCGTACTGTTGAAACTGGCTCGCACGATCAAGTTTGTGATCCTCTCGTTTTGGCTCGTAGTTTGCTGCGATATCTCTACCGTCTCCTTCAACTAGTTCAGGCTGCACTGTTCCGAAGCTTCAACGAGTTCAGCAACCCGACTATGGTTTCGTCTCGTACGGCACAACGATGACACGTGACCAATATTACCGCATGCGTAACACTTCCATTGTTTGGCAGGACAGGTATCGGGGCTATGATCTCTACCACAACGAAAGCATTTATTATCTAGATGCCTTGCTGGTAAAGAACGCGTAGACAAACGCTTGCTCTTTTTTACTGCCGTTCGATCCGACGACTTCCACGATGTGCGTTGCTTGAACGCTACCAATTTTGCTGGTCCTTGCATTTCTCTGCATTCCAGCTCCGATGCTTCCCAACTTCTTCCAATCTCCAAGCTTTTTCAAACGTGAGATCACCTTCTGTTAGGAGCTTGGTTCGCAACCCGGAGTTTTGCAATTCTGCGACGAAGCGATCACGTAGCGCTTGCGACAAAAACGTGCCGAAATCACACGATTGTGATAACGCTTTTAGCTCGATGATGAACTCCGTTATTGTCTGGTTTGCTGCTTGTTCGTACTTGTGGTACTTTTAGCGTTCGGCCATTACGTTGACCTTTGGCGCCAAATGCTGCTTCAGCAGCTCGTTCTGGCTCGTCTTACACGTTTTTGAACACGGATCCCCTGGCGAACATATTCGATTGGCTATCGAATAAAGTGACGGTCCAGCCATTGTCACTAACATTGGCACTTTCTTGGTTTCTTCCACATCATTAACGATGAAGAATTGTTGCTGGCGACTAACATACTTGTCGAAATTCTCTCCGATCACAAACGGTTCCATGTGGCCGAACATAGACATAGATAGCCACATTTACTTTCGTCATGCTTCACGTGGACGGTTTCTCTTCTTCCTGGTTCGGCATCCTTTGTTGCCGTACACATCAGCACTATACTACCGACACTGATCTCCGACACGAGATTTACCGGTAAATCGACGGATGAACTGCTTTTCTATCAATTGACTTCACACGATTTACACAAAAGCAAAAGTTCCGTTCCGCGTTTATCCTTTTTAATCCTCGTCGCCAAAATTATGTTATGGTTGCGGGTAGTTACGGTGTGTTGATACTTTACTTTGTGACATATAACGGAGAAAGAACGGTATAATCAGTTCGACGAGGGCTTTTATACTAATGCTACCTAAGATGTATGTGTGATCAAGGTGGAGCGCTTACTACTTCTTAGGCTACTATTGCTAGTGATAGTTCAGTATATAACAGATAGATACGTGGTACGCGAAGTAGAAGGATGTCAACTCACACAGTTACCCTACGAAGGGGTTCTCGAAGCCAATAAGTTAAGATGTTGGGCTGAGCCCACCGGATAGTAAATTGAGGGCAATTTATTTTCAGGATAGCCGAGTTGTAACGTCCGGATGATGTTGGGCTGAGCCCACCGGATAGTAAATTGAGGGCAATTTATTTTCAGGATAGCCGAGTTGTAACGTCCGGATGAATGTTACCCATTGTGTACATACCGTATGGCAACCGAATGACAACTTAACTGACAACCGACGACTCGCTTAAGGTGCAACCTGGGCAAGACGAACTGTCAGTGAGAATGAAGCCATTCTTTCGCGCGTTCTCTTACAGTTAGGACCGAACAGAAACCTTCCGTCTCCTAAACATACGCCATAATTCCTTCCGAAAGCCTTCCGTGGATGTAAATCCGTTGTGATAACCGTCCGCCATCAGCGGTTTACATTCGATGTACATGGTTCCGGTTCATTTTATGAGCAGGGTTCATTCAAAATGTAATCAAACAGAATCCAAACATAAACAAGTTATCCTCGAAATAGTTTGGAATTTCGTAAATCTGTTCGAAGAAATTTCGTTAACGAATATATTTACCAAAACATTTACGAAAACAGGGAGACAAGATAACTTAGGAAATGGTGCTGGTGCTCTGTCAAATCCACTGAAATTCACCTTCCAAATACATACACCTTGTCCTAAATACACACACCTTGCTCTAGATACATACACCTTGGTTGTGCCTGGGCAGTTATGTCACTGTAGCAGTGTCGAGCTGTCATCCGGTGCGCGTGGCACTCTGTGCAAAGTGCGCTCTCTCTTTGTTTGGTTAAAAAGGGCGTAAAATTGTGCTTGATCCACCAGATACTGTGCACAATGGAGGTAAAATGGCAAGTTATACTGTACAAAAGTGAAAACAGCTCCACAATAGGTGAAATAATGTTTGTATAAGTGACACATGGTTCCAGCACATAAGTGCGGTAAGCAGACTCAGATGGACACAGTTTTCCCGGTGATGGTGAACCGATCGGAGTGCAGTTTGTGTTTCAAATCAGTGATAAATGGCCAATAAAGAGGCTTCAGTGAAGAAACTGTGGTTTTTCGCTGCTTTTAGAACGAAATGTGGCGCGTGTAAGTTGTAGGCCACACCACCACCAACAACAACAACAACAGCCGTCAAAGTTGGTAGGCACACCATTTCTCGGGAAATCCCCGATTTCTCAGGTTTGGAAGTGAGTGAAAACGGTCGATAAGGTGGCCCAAATGTTGTGCGAGCCGAAAACGGGGTAAAAATCGGCCAATTAGTGCGAAAGCTACGTGGTCCAAAAAGTGCATCAGTGGTGGGGGGATGCAGTGTCGGGTGTTTGTTTTTGCGGCCAATTTCGCGCGGATCGGTCCGGAAGCGGTCCTTTCCGGTGTGGTAGTGTGCAATTAATTGATCGAACCCAAAAAACCGCAGTGAAAAACGTCTTAAGTAGGATAAATAAGTGAAAAAACGGAGGTGGCAGAAGTGTGTCAGTAGTGTGACAGCACCACCACGTGGCGGATATACCGCGTTTAATGCAAAAGTGTAAATAACTTGCTCATTTATGGATCGAATTGAGTGCGGTTTGAATTGTAGTGATGTGAACCGAGTGTGCAATCCGTTTCCGTCGGAAAAACGGTGGAAATTCGGAAATTTATGGAAATTTTTAGTCTGACGGCTTTCCGGCTTCCGAATTTTGACAAAAGCAAAAACGGATTCCCATCCGACAAAAATCGCCCGCGCCCAAGCGACAAAAAATAAAACTGCTCAAATTGGAAGCAGCTTTTCTGGTAAAATCGGAAGTGTGTTCGGAATAGCTGTTGGTGACTGGGAGGGTTTGCTAGGATATGTTGGAGGTGCTCGACAACTGGAGCCTGGAGCCAAAAGTGCCAGGTATATTTTGGTGTAAGATTATTCGTCACAGTGTCTCAATGAGTAAATTTGAGTTCGCGAAAAGTGCTAGATTTTTTTCGAGCGCTGTTTGAATGAATCAAAGCTTTTGCGAGAGCTGCTGTGTTATTTGAATTGTTCGGTAGCTTAAAAAACTGCTCTAAACTGCTCGGCTGGCCAGACAGGTGCAAATAGTGCATGATATATACTTTGGAGTGTGTGTGTTTACTGGTTCAGAGTGACTCTAAGAGTAAAATAAAGTGTGCGATTAGTGCTCGATTCTTTAGGCACTGCTGGAGTGACACAAATTAACGGTAAGTGCGTGTTTTGTTGTTACTACTAAGGCTACTATTGCTAGTAATAGTTCAGAATATAACACTCCTCCCAACTTTAAATGAGATTTGATTCATTCCTGATATTCTGATTATACTTTCATGTGCCTAGCTTTTATGCTCTTTGATCTGCGTAGTTAAGGCGAGGATGATTCACTGCTTTTTTTTTTGAATGCATATTTTGTTTGCCGGTAGGTACTCTAGTTTCATTATTTCCTGTCGTAGCATCAGTCATTGATATAGGTATAAGCAAAGTAGGGTGAAATTCACCTGAGAGCTGAGAAGCACGAATCTGATTGGTATGCACCATTCTAACATTCCCATGTAAATTAATTAAGTAAGTTCTAGGACTTATTTTCTCTAATACCATCGCGGGTATCCACCTTACAATGTCTTCTTGATGATTCCTATATAATATTTTGTCTCCACGGCTATAGGAATGATGAGTGGGTCTAACTGGTTTCGTTACACTGTTAGTGTTAGGATCTTAACTGGATTGCTCGTATTTAGTAATGTGCGAGGCACATAGTTAAACAATAATGAAGATGGAGTTTTGCCAGTGGACGTAGATGGAGTATTACGATACTTTAAAAGAACCTTGTTAATCTTTTTCTGAAGTGGTATCGGTTTTAATCGCTCATCTATCAGATACTTTTTCAAGACATTCTTGATCGTCTGTACCCCCCTCTCCGCTAGTTCGCTAGTGGATTGAGGGTGATAAGAAGGAGATTTCAATACTTTTATATTATCTGAATAACACGCATGTATAAACCCAGATGAGTTGAAAGGTGGCACCATTATCCGAGCACACTTCAGAAGGCAACCCAAAATACGTATACATTTCTTCCAATCGTTCCAATACACTCTCCGTACACGTTCTTCGTAGTATTTTCAAATGTATTAATTTTGAATAGGCATCCACTATTATCAGAAAGGTATTTCCATCAAAATGAAATAAATCCAAATGGATTCTTTGGAATGCATGAGTGGCTAGAGGCCATCTAGACGTAACTATTGCACTTGGTACCTTTTGCGTCTTTTGACACGCGGGCACTTTAAGTTCAGTAACTGATATGTGCTCAATCCGGTTTTCAGTTGGCAACGGTAAACGAGATAACGCATCGGCATTACTAATACATTTACCAGGCCTATGTACTATGCTATAGGAGTAATTAGACAAAATACGGCCCATCTGTACAATCTAGAAATTGCCCCAGCAGAAGAACTCTTGTGTGGGTTAAACATTTGTTTGAACGCAGAACTATCGGTAACGAGAGTAAAACTCGTACCATACAAATACATGTGATTTTTTTTTGTTCCAAATACAACTGCTAATGCTTCTTTATGTATTTGCCCGTAATTTTGTTGCGCGGGTGTGAGTGTTGATAACGCAAAATACACAGGCTTCTCCAATTATCCCGCTAAGTGAGATAAAATAGCACCAACTCCGTACGGACTGGCATCCGTACGGCATGGTATTAGTGGCTTTTTTGGATCATACGGCTCTAATACGTCATTGGAGATCAACAATTCTTTACACTTTTTAAATGCCTTTTCACACTCGACTGACCACGAGAATCTACTTTCTCTCCTAAACAATTTATATAACGGATGTAATTCCAACGACAGATTTGGCTAAAATTTGTGGAAGTAGTTCAAAAGACCTAAGAACGACTGTAATTTCTTAAGAACGACTATATATTTAGGTGCTGGAGCAAGACAGATTGCTTCCACTTTAGCTTTACATGGACGAATTCCGTCAGATGTGAGCATAAAACCGAGATGTTCAATTTCTGTTTAAAAAAATCGCGATCTGGCCCAATATATGTGCACTTTATGCTGATTTAATTAATCCAACACATGGAATAAATTTTCCTTGCATTTATGTAGCATACTGCCACCAATAAGGATATCATCTAAATACGGAATAGATTTTGTTCCTAGCAAAATTTGATCTATTATAGACTGAAATACTGAGGGCGCCGAACTTATCCCAAATGGCATTCTTGTATACCTGCATCATCCACGGTGGGTATTTATGGTACATAACTCTTGAGTTGTGCGTGACAATCGTACTTGGAGATAGGCTCCCGTTAAATCGATTTTACAGTAAAATTTGAAATTCGATAAATTTGCTAAGATGTCTTCAATAGCAGGCAACGGATAATGCTCCGTACAAATAAAGCGATTCAATGTAGCTTTCCCATCTAAACAAATTCTAATTGTGCCATCTTGTTTTGGCGTAATTACGATTGGACTAGCCCACGTGGACGAACGAACAGGGACTATAATTCCCTTTTTCACCATGTGATTTATTTCTTCTACATTTTCGCGACATTTGAACGGTACCGTGTATGGTTTATGAAAAATTGGTACAGCACTTTGTTTAAGGACAATATCTGCTGTAAAACCTTCTATTTCCTGACTGACATCCCTAGAAAATACGTATGGGTATTGGTGTTCAATTTCAGACTTTAGACTGTGATGAATAGCACTAAGAGACGAGTAATTAAGACTTACCAATTTTCTCCATTCTGGCATTAGGACATCTAAGCTCGAGCGACCGAGGAGCGGTGTAAGCATCTTCTTTTTCTCCGGTTCCAGAACAAAACTGTAAAGTGAAACGAAATCTTCATATGTGTTTTTTACACGTACTGGTAGCTCCCCTATTGGACGAATAGTTTGCACTGATACCGTTTGGAACACTCTTGTCGTCCCACGCATCGGAACGTGAGATAGTTGCTCCTCGTACGTCTCTCTCGAAATCACCGTCTCGCACGCACCGGTGTCCACTTCGAACCGCACACGCACTCGCCTTCAATCTCCAGATCCATCATTGCGGGTGCATCCGTCCGCATTGTACTCGTACTGTTGAAACTGGCTCGCACGATCAAGTTTGTGATCCTCTCGTTTTGGCTCGTAGTTTGCTGCGATATCTCTACCGTCTCCTTCAACTAGTTCAGGCTGCACTGTTCCGAAGCTTCAACGAGTTCAGCAACCCGACTATGGTTTCGTCTCGTACGGCACAACGATGACACGTGACCAATATTACCGCATGCGTAACACTTCCATTGTTTGGCAGGACAGGTATCGGGGCTATGATCTCTACCACAACGAAAGCATTTATTATCTAGATGCCTTGCTGGTAAAGAACGCGTAGACAAACGCTTGCTCTTTTTTACTGCCGTTCGATCCGACGACTTCCACGATGTGCGTTGCTTGAACGCTACCAATTTTGCTGGTCCTTGCATTTCTCTGCATTCCAGCTCCGATGCTTCCCAACTTCTTCCAATCTCCAAGCTTTTTCAAACGTGAGATCACCTTCTGTTAGGAGCTTGGTTCGCAACCCGGAGTTTTGCAATTCTGCGACGAAGCGATCACGTAGCGCTTGCGACAAAAACGTGCCGAAATCACACGATTGTGATAACGCTTTTAGCTCGATGATGAACTCCGTTATTGTCTGGTTTGCTGCTTGTTCGTACTTGTGGTACTTTTAGCGTTCGGCCATTACGTTGACCTTTGGCGCCAAATGCTGCTTCAGCAGCTCGTTCTGGCTCGTCTTACACGTTTTTGAACACGGATCCCCTGGCGAACATATTCGATTGGCTATCGAATAAAGTGACGGTCCAGCCATTGTCACTAACATTGGCACTTTCTTGGTTTCTTCCACATCATTAACGATGAAGAATTGTTGCTGGCGACTAACATACTTGTCGAAATTCTCTCCGATCACAAACGGTTCCATGTGGCCGAACATAGACATAGATAGCCACATTTACTTTCGTCATGCTTCACGTGGACGGTTTCTCTTCTTCCTGGTTCGGCATCCTTTGTTGCCGTACACATCAGCACTATACTACCGACACTGATCTCCGACACGAGATTTACCGGTAAATCGACGGATGAACTGCTTTTCTATCAATTGACTTCACACGATTTACACAAAAGCAAAAGTTCCGTTCCGCGTTTATCCTTTTTAATCCTCGTCGCCAAAATTATGTTATGGTTGCGGGTAGTTACGGTGTGTTGATACTTTACTTTGTGACATATAACGGAGAAAGAACGGTATAATCAGTTCGACGAGGGCTTTTATACTAATGCTACCTAAGATGTATGTGTGATCAAGGTGGAGCGCTTACTACTTCTTAGGCTACTATTGCTAGTGATAGTTCAGTATATAACAGATAGATACGTGGTACGCGAAGTAGAAGGATGTCAACTCACACAGTTACCCTACGAAGGGGTTCTCGAAGCCAATAAGTTAAGATGTTGGGCTGAGCCCACCGGATAGTAAATTGAGGGCAATTTATTTTCAGGATAGCCGAGTTGTAACGTCCGGATGATGTTGGGCTGAGCCCACCGGATAGTAAATTGAGGGCAATTTATTTTCAGGATAGCCGAGTTGTAACGTCCGGATGAATGTTACCCATTGTGTACATACCGTATGGCAACCGAATGACAACTTAACTGACAACCGACGACTCGCTTAAGGTGCAACCTGGGCAAGACGAACTGTCAGTGAGAATGAAGCCATTCTTTCGCGCGTTCTCTTACAGTTAGGACCGAACAGAAACCTTCCGTCTCCTAAACATACGCCATAATTCCTTCCGAAAGCCTTCCGTGGATGTAAATCCGTTGTGATAACCGTCCGCCATCAGCGGTTTACATTCGATGTACATGGTTCCGGTTCATTTTATGAGCAGGGTTCATTCAAAATGTAATCAAACAGAATCCAAACATAAACAAGTTATCCTCGAAATAGTTTGGAATTTCGTAAATCTGTTCGAAGAAATTTCGTTAACGAATATATTTACCAAAACATTTACGAAAACAGGGAGACAAGATAACTTAGGAAATGGTGCTGGTGCTCTGTCAAATCCACTGAAATTCACCTTCCAAATACATACACCTTGTCCTAAATACACACACCTTGCTCTAGATACATACACCTTGGTTGTGCCTGGGCAGTTATGTCACTGTAGCAGTGTCGAGCTGTCATCCGGTGCGCGTGGCACTCTGTGCAAAGTGCGCTCTCTCTTTGTTTGGTTAAAAAGGGCGTAAAATTGTGCTTGATCCACCAGATACTGTGCACAATGGAGGTAAAATGGCAAGTTATACTGTACAAAAGTGAAAACAGCTCCACAATAGGTGAAATAATGTTTGTATAAGTGACACATGGTTCCAGCACATAAGTGCGGTAAGCAGACTCAGATGGACACAGTTTTCCCGGTGATGGTGAACCGATCGGAGTGCAGTTTGTGTTTCAAATCAGTGATAAATGGCCAATAAAGAGGCTTCAGTGAAGAAACTGTGGTTTTTCGCTGCTTTTAGAACGAAATGTGGCGCGTGTAAGTTGTAGGCCACACCACCACCAACAACAACAACAACAGCCGTCAAAGTTGGTAGGCACACCATTTCTCGGGAAATCCCCGATTTCTCAGGTTTGGAAGTGAGTGAAAACGGTCGATAAGGTGGCCCAAATGTTGTGCGAGCCGAAAACGGGGTAAAAATCGGCCAATTAGTGCGAAAGCTACGTGGTCCAAAAAGTGCATCAGTGGTGGGGGGATGCAGTGTCGGGTGTTTGTTTTTGCGGCCAATTTCGCGCGGATCGGTCCGGAAGCGGTCCTTTCCGGTGTGGTAGTGTGCAATTAATTGATCGAACCCAAAAAACCGCAGTGAAAAACGTCTTAAGTAGGATAAATAAGTGAAAAAACGGAGGTGGCAGAAGTGTGTCAGTAGTGTGACAGCACCACCACGTGGCGGATATACCGCGTTTAATGCAAAAGTGTAAATAACTTGCTCATTTATGGATCGAATTGAGTGCGGTTTGAATTGTAGTGATGTGAACCGAGTGTGCAATCCGTTTCCGTCGGAAAAACGGTGGAAATTCGGAAATTTATGGAAATTTTTAGTCTGACGGCTTTCCGGCTTCCGAATTTTGACAAAAGCAAAAACGGATTCCCATCCGACAAAAATCGCCCGCGCCCAAGCGACAAAAAATAAAACTGCTCAAATTGGAAGCAGCTTTTCTGGTAAAATCGGAAGTGTGTTCGGAATAGCTGTTGGTGACTGGGAGGGTTTGCTAGGATATGTTGGAGGTGCTCGACAACTGGAGCCTGGAGCCAAAAGTGCCAGGTATATTTTGGTGTAAGATTATTCGTCACAGTGTCTCAATGAGTAAATTTGAGTTCGCGAAAAGTGCTCGATTTTTTTCGAGCGCTGTTTGAATGAATCAAAGCTTTTGCGAGAGCTGCTGTGTTATTTGAATTGTTCGGTAGCTTAAAAAACTGCTCTAAACTGCTCGGCTGGCCAGACAGGTGCAAATAGTGCATGATATATACTTTGGAGTGTGTGTGTTTACTGGTTCAGAGTGACTCTAAGAGTAAAATAAAGTGTGCGATTAGTGCTCGATTCTTTAGGCACTGCTGGAGTGACACAAATTAACGGTAAGTGCGTGTTTTGTTGTTACTACTAAGGCTACTATTGCTAGTAATAGTTCAGAATATAACACTCCTCCCAACTTTAAATGAGATTTGATTCATTCCTGATATTCTGATTATACTTTCATGTGCCTAGCTTTTATGCTCTTTGATCTGCGTAGTTAAGGCGAGGATGATTCACTGCTTTTTTTTTGAATGCATATTTTGTTTGCCGGTAGGTACTCTAGTTTCATTATTTCCTGTCGTAGCATCAGTCATTGATATAGGTATAAGCAAAGTAGGGTGAAATTCACCTGAGAGCTGAGAAGCACGAATCTGATTGGTATGCACCATTCTAACATTCCCATGTAAATTAATTAAGTAAGTTCTAGGACTTATTTTCTCTAATACCATCGCGGGTATCCACCTTACAATGTCTTCTTGATGATTCCTATATAATATTTTGTCTCCACGGCTATAGGAATGATGAGTGGGTCTAACTGGTTTCGTTACACTGTTAGTGTTAGGATCTTAACTGGATTGCTCGTATTTAGTAATGTGCGAGGCACATAGTTAAACAATAATGAAGATGGAGTTTTGCCAGTGGACGTAGATGGAGTATTACGATACTTTAAAAGAACCTTGTTAATCTTTTTCTGAAGTGGTATCGGTTTTAATCGCTCATCTATCAGATACTTTTTCAAGACATTCTTGATCGTCTGTACCCCCCTCTCCGCTAGTTCGCTAGTGGATTGAGGGTGATAAGAAGGAGATTTCAATACTTTTATATTATCTGAATAACACGCATGTATAAACCCAGATGAGTTGAAAGGTGGCACCATTATCCGAGCACACTTCAGAAGGCAACCCAAAATACGTATACATTTCTTCCAATCGTTCCAATACACTCTCCGTACACGTTCTTCGTAGTATTTTCAAATGTATTAATTTTGAATAGGCATCCACTATTATCAGAAAGGTATTTCCATCAAAATGAAATAAATCCAAATGGATTCTTTGGAATGCATGAGTGGCTAGAGGCCATCTAGACGTAACTATTGCACTTGGTACCTTTTGCGTCTTTTGACACGCGGGCACTTTAAGTTCAGTAACTGATATGTGCTCAATCCGGTTTTCAGTTGGCAACGGTAAACGAGATAACGCATCGGCATTACTAATACATTTACCAGGCCTATGTACTATGCTATAGGAGTAATTAGACAAAATTACGGCCCATCTGTACAATCTAGAAATTGCCCCAGCAGAAGAACTCTTGTGTGGGTTAAACATTTGTTTGAACGCAGAACTATCGGTAACGAGAGTAAAACTCGTACCATACAAATACATGTGATTTTTTTTTGTTCCAAATACAACTGCTAATGCTTCTTTATGTATTTGCCCGTAATTTTGTTGCGCGGGTGTGAGTGTTGATAACGCAAAATACACAGGCTTCTCCAATTATCCCGCTAAGTGAGATAAAATAGCACCAACTCCGTACGGACTGGCATCCGTACGGCATGGTATTAGTGGCTTTTTTGGATCATACGGCTCTAATACGTCATTGGAGATCAACAATTCTTTACACTTTTTAAATGCCTTTTCACACTCGACTGACCACGAGAATCTACTTTCTCTCCTAAACAATTTATATAACGGATGTAATTCCAACGACAGATTTGGCTAAAATTTGTGGAAGTAGTTCAAAAGACCTAAGAACGACTGTAATTTCTTAAGAACGACTATATATTTAGGTGCTGGAGCAAGACAGATTGCTTCCACTTTAGCTTTACATGGACGAATTCCGTCAGATGTGAGCATAAAACCGAGATGTTCAATTTCTGTTTAAAAAAATCGCGATCTGGCCCAATATATGTGCACTTTATGCTGATTTAATTAATCCAACACATGGAATAAATTTTCCTTGCATTTATGTAGCATACTGCCACCAATAAGGATATCATCTAAATACGGAATAGATTTTGTTCCTAGCAAAATTTGATCTATTATAGACTGAAATACTGAGGGCGCCGAACTTATCCCAAATGGCATTCTTGTATACCTGCATCATCCACGGTGGGTATTTATGGTACATAACTCTTGAGTTGTGCGTGACAATCGTACTTGGAGATAGGCTCCCGTTAAATCGATTTTACAGTAAAATTTGAAATTCGATAAATTTGCTAAGATGTCTTCAATAGCAGGCAACGGATAATGCTCCGTACAAATAAAGCGATTCAATGTAGCTTTCCCATCTAAACAAATTCTAATTGTGCCATCTTGTTTTGGCGTAATTACGATTGGACTAGCCCACGTGGACGAACGAACAGGGACTATAATTCCCTTTTTCACCATGTGATTTATTTCTTCTACATTTTCGCGACATTTGAACGGTACCGTGTATGGTTTATGAAAAATTGGTACAGCACTTTGTTTAAGGACAATATCTGCTGTAAAACCTTCTATTTCCTGACTGACATCCCTAGAAAATACGTATGGGTATTGGTGTTCAATTTCAGACTTTAGACTGTGATGAATAGCACTAAGAGACGAGTAATTAAGACTTACCAATTTTCTCCATTCTGGCATTAGGACATCTAAGCTCGAGCGACCGAGGAGCGGTGTAAGCATCTTCTTTTTCTCCGGTTCCAGAACAAAACTGTAAAGTGAAACGAAATCTTCATATGTGTTTTTTACACGTACTGGTAGCTCCCCTATTGGACGAATAGTTTGCACTGATACCGTTTGGAACACTCTTGTCGTCCCACGCATCGGAACGTGAGATAGTTGCTCCTCGTACGTCTCTCTCGAAATCACCGTCTCGCACGCACCGGTGTCCACTTCGAACCGCACACGCACTCGCCTTCAATCTCCAGATCCATCATTGCGGGTGCATCCGTCCGCATTGTACTCGTACTGTTGAAACTGGCTCGCACGATCAAGTTTGTGATCCTCTCGTTTTGGCTCGTAGTTTGCTGCGATATCTCTACCGTCTCCTTCAACTAGTTCAGGCTGCACTGTTCCGAAGCTTCAACGAGTTCAGCAACCCGACTATGGTTTCGTCTCGTACGGCACAACGATGACACGTGACCAATATTACCGCATGCGTAACACTTCCATTGTTTGGCAGGACAGGTATCGGGGCTATGATCTCTACCACAACGAAAGCATTTATTATCTAGATGCCTTGCTGGTAAAGAACGCGTAGACAAACGCTTGCTCTTTTTTACTGCCGTTCGATCCGACGACTTCCACGATGTGCGTTGCTTGAACGCTACCAATTTTGCTGGTCCTTGCATTTCTCTGCATTCCAGCTCCGATGCTTCCCAACTTCTTCCAATCTCCAAGCTTTTTCAAACGTGAGATCACCTTCTGTTAGGAGCTTGGTTCGCAACCCGGAGTTTTGCAATTCTGCGACGAAGCGATCACGTAGCGCTTGCGACAAAAACGTGCCGAAATCACACGATTGTGATAACGCTTTTAGCTCGATGATGAACTCCGTTATTGTCTGGTTTGCTGCTTGTTCGTACTTGTGGTACTTTTAGCGTTCGGCCATTACGTTGACCTTTGGCGCCAAATGCTGCTTCAGCAGCTCGTTCTGGCTCGTCTTACACGTTTTTGAACACGGATCCCCTGGCGAACATATTCGATTGGCTATCGAATAAAGTGACGGTCCAGCCATTGTCACTAACATTGGCACTTTCTTGGTTTCTTCCACATCATTAACGATGAAGAATTGTTGCTGGCGACTAACATACTTGTCGAAATTCTCTCCGATCACAAACGGTTCCATGTGGCCGAACATAGACATAGATAGCCACATTTACTTTCGTCATGCTTCACGTGGACGGTTTCTCTTCTTCCTGGTTCGGCATCCTTTGTTGCCGTACACATCAGCACTATACTACCGACACTGATCTCCGACACGAGATTTACCGGTAAATCGACGGATGAACTGCTTTTCTATCAATTGACTTCACACGATTTACACAAAAGCAAAAGTTCCGTTCCGCGTTTATCCTTTTTAATCCTCGTCGCCAAAATTATGTTATGGTTGCGGGTAGTTACGGTGTGTTGATACTTTACTTTGTGACATATAACGGAGAAAGAACGGTATAATCAGTTCGACGAGGGCTTTTATACTAATGCTACCTAAGATGTATGTGTGATCAAGGTGGAGCGCTTACTACTTCTTAGGCTACTATTGCTAGTAATAGTTCAGTATATAACAGATAGATACGTGGTACGCGAAGTAGAAGGATGTCAACTCACACAGTTACCCTACGAAGGGGTTCTCGAAGCCAATAAGTTAAGATGTTGGGCTGAGCCCACCGGATAGTAAATTGAGGGCAATTTATTTTCAGGATAGCCGAGTTGTAACGTCCGGATGATGTTGGGCTGAGCCCACCGGATAGTAAATTGAGGGCAATTTATTTTCAGGATAGCCGAGTTGTAACGTCCGGATGAATGTTACCCATTGTGTACATACCGTATGGCAACCGAATGACAACTTAACTGACAACCGACGACTCGCTTAAGGTGCAACCTGGGCAAGACGAACTGTCAGTGAGAATGAAGCCATTCTTTCGCGCGTTCTCTTACAGTTAGGACCGAACAGAAACCTTCCGTCTCCTAAACATACGCCATAATTCCTTCCGAAAGCCTTCCGTGGATGTAAATCCGTTGTGATAACCGTCCGCCATCAGCGGTTTACATTCGATGTACATGGTTCCGGTTCATTTTATGAGCAGGGTTCATTCAAAATGTAATCAAACAGAATCCAAACATAAACAAGTTATCCTCGAAATAGTTTGGAATTTCGTAAATCTGTTCGAAGAAATTTCGTTAACGAATATATTTACCAAAACATTTACGAAAACAGGGAGACAAGATAACTTAGGAAATGGTGCTGGTGCTCTGTCAAATCCACTGAAATTCACCTTCCAAATACATACACCTTGTCCTAAATACACACACCTTGCTCTAGATACATACACCTTGGTTGTGCCTGGGCAGTTATGTCACTGTAGCAGTGTCGAGCTGTCATCCGGTGCGCGTGGCACTCTGTGCAAAGTGCGCTCTCTCTTTGTTTGGTTAAAAAGGGCGTAAAATTGTGCTTGATCCACCAGATACTGTGCACAATGGAGGTAAAATGGCAAGTTATACTGTACAAAAGTGAAAACAGCTCCACAATAGGTGAAATAATGTTTGTATAAGTGACACATGGTTCCAGCACATAAGTGCGGTAAGCAGACTCAGATGGACACAGTTTTCCCGGTGATGGTGAACCGATCGGAGTGCAGTTTGTGTTTCAAATCAGTGATAAATGGCCAATAAAGAGGCTTCAGTGAAGAAACTGTGGTTTTTCGCTGCTTTTAGAACGAAATGTGGCGCGTGTAAGTTGTAGGCCACACCACCACCAACAACAACAACAACAGCCGTCAAAGTTGGTAGGCACACCATTTCTCGGGAAATCCCCGATTTCTCAGGTTTGGAAGTGAGTGAAAACGGTCGATAAGGTGGCCCAAATGTTGTGCGAGCCGAAAACGGGGTAAAAATCGGCCAATTAGTGCGAAAGCTACGTGGTCCAAAAAGTGCATCAGTGGTGGGGGGATGCAGTGTCGGGTGTTTGTTTTTGCGGCCAATTTCGCGCGGATCGGTCCGGAAGCGGTCCTTTCCGGTGTGGTAGTGTGCAATTAATTGATCGAACCCAAAAAACCGCAGTGAAAAACGTCTTAAGTAGGATAAATAAGTGAAAAAACGGAGGTGGCAGAAGTGTGTCAGTAGTGTGACAGCACCACCACGTGGCGGATATACCGCGTTTAATGCAAAAGTGTAAATAACTTGCTCATTTATGGATCGAATTGAGTGCGGTTTGAATTGTAGTGATGTGAACCGAGTGTGCAATCCGTTTCCGTCGGAAAAACGGTGGAAATTCGGAAATTTATGGAAATTTTTAGTCTGACGGCTTTCCGGCTTCCGAATTTTGACAAAAGCAAAAACGGATTCCCATCCGACAAAAATCGCCCGCGCCCAAGCGACAAAAAATAAAACTGCTCAAATTGGAAGCAGCTTTTCTGGTAAAATCGGAAGTGTGTTCGGAATAGCTGTTGGTGACTGGGAGGGTTTGCTAGGATATGTTGGAGGTGCTCGACAACTGGAGCCTGGAGAAAAAAGTGCCAGGTATATTTTGGTGTAAGATTATTCGTCACAGTGTCTCAATGAGTAAATTTGAGTTCGCGAAAAGTGCTAGATTTTTTTCGAGCGCTGTTTGAATGAATCAAAGCTTTTGCGAGAGCTGCTGTGTTATTTGAATTGTTCGGTAGCTTAAAAAACTGCTCTAAACTGCTCGGCTGGCCAGACAGGTGCAAATAGTGCATGATATATACTTTGGAGTGTGTGTGTTTACTGGTTCAGAGTGACTCTAAGAGTAAAATAAAGTGTGCGATTAGTGCTCGATTCTTTAGGCACTGCTGGAGTGACACAAATTAACGGTAAGTGCGTGTTTTGTTGTTACTACTAAGGCTACTATTGCTAGTAATAGTTCAGAATATAACACTCCTCCCAACTTTAAATGAGATTTGATTCATTCCTGATATTCTGATTATACTTTCATGTGCCTAGCTTTTATGCTCTTTGATCTGCGTAGTTAAGGCGAGGATGATTCACTGCTTTTTTTTTGAATGCATATTTTGTTTGCCGGTAGGTACTCTAGTTTCATTATTTCCTGTCGTAGCATCAGTCATTGATATAGGTATAAGCAAAGTAGGGTGAAATTCACCTGAGAGCTGAGAAGCACGAATCTGATTGGTATGCACCATTCTAACATTCCCATGTAAATTAATTAAGTAAGTTCTAGGACTTATTTTCTCTAATACCATCGCGGGTATCCACCTTACAATGTCTTCTTGATGATTCCTATATAATATTTTGTCTCCACGGCTATAGGAATGATGAGTGGGTCTAACTGGTTTCGTTACACTGTTAGTGTTAGGATCTTAACTGGATTGCTCGTATTTAGTAATGTGCGAGGCACATAGTTAAACAATAATGAAGATGGAGTTTTGCCAGTGGACGTAGATGGAGTATTACGATACTTTAAAAGAACCTTGTTAATCTTTTTCTGAAGTGGTATCGGTTTTAATCGCTCATCTATCAGATACTTTTTCAAGACATTCTTGATCGTCTGTACCCCCCTCTCCGCTAGTTCGCTAGTGGATTGAGGGTGATAAGAAGGAGATTTCAATACTTTTATATTATCTGAATAACACGCATGTATAAACCCAGATGAGTTGAAAGGTGGCACCATTATCCGAGCACACTTCAGAAGGCAACCCAAAATACGTATACATTTCTTCCAATCGTTCCAATACACTCTCCGTACACGTTCTTCGTAGTATTTTCAAATGTATTAATTTTGAATAGGCATCCACTATTATCAGAAAGGTATTTCCATCAAAATGAAATAAATCCAAATGGATTCTTTGGAATGCATGAGTGGCTAGAGGCCATCTAGACGTAACTATTGCACTTGGTACCTTTTGCGTCTTTTGACACGCGGGCACTTTAAGTTCAGTAACTGATATGTGCTCAATCCGGTTTTCAGTTGGCAACGGTAAACGAGATAACGCATCGGCATTACTAATACATTTACCAGGCCTATGTACTATGCTATAGGAGTAATTAGACAAAATACGGCCCATCTGTACAATCTAGAAATTGCCCCAGCAGAAGAACTCTTGTGTGGGTTAAACATTTGTTTGAACGCAGAACTATCGGTAACGAGAGTAAAACTCGTACCATACAAATACATGTGATTTTTTTTTGTTCCAAATACAACTGCTAATGCTTCTTTATGTATTTGCCCGTAATTTTGTTGCGCGGGTGTGAGTGTTGATAACGCAAAATACACAGGCTTCTCCAATTATCCCGCTAAGTGAGATAAAATAGCACCAACTCCGTACGGACTGGCATCCGTACGGCATGGTATTAGTGGCTTTTTTGGATCATACGGCTCTAATACGTCATTGGAGATCAACAATTCTTTACACTTTTTAAATGCCTTTTCACACTCGACTGTCCACGAGAATCTACTTTCTCTCCTAAACAATTTATATAACGGATGTAATTCCAACGACAGATTTGGCTAAAATTTGTGGAAGTAGTTCAAAAGACCTAAGAACGACTGTAATTTCTTAAGAACGACTATATATTTAGGTGCTGGAGTAAGACAGATTGCTTCCACTTTAGCTTTACATGGACGAATTCCGTCAGATGTGAGCATAAAACCGAGATGTTCAATTTCTGTTTAAAAAAATCGCGATCTGGCCCAATATATGTGCACTTTATGCTGATTTAATTAATCCAACACATGGAATAAATTTTCCTTGCATTTATGTAGCATACTGCCACCAATAAGGATATCATCTAAATACGGAATAGATTTTGTTCCTAGCAAAATTTGATCTATTATAGACTGAAATACTGAGGGCGCCGAACTTATCCCAAATGGCATTCTTGTATACCTGCATCATCCACGGTGGGTATTTATGGTACATAACTCTTGAGTTGTGCGTGACAATCGTACTTGGAGATAGGCTCCCGTTAAATCGATTTTACAGTAACATTTGAAATTCGATAAATTTGCTAAGATGTCTTCAATAGCAGGCAACGGATAATGCTCCGTACAAATAAAGCGATTCAATGTAGCTTTCCCATCTAAACAAATTCTAATTGTGCCATCTTGTTTTGGCGTAATTACGATTGGACTAGCCCACGTGGACGAACGAACAGGGACTATAATTCCCTTTTTCACCATGTGATTTATTTCTTCTACATTTTCGCGACATTTGAACGGTACCGTGTATGGTTTATGAAAAATTGGTACAGCACTTTGTTTAAGGACAATATCTGCTGTAAAACCTTCTATTTCCTGACTGACATCCCTAGAAAATACGTATGGGTATTGGTGTTCAATTTCAGACTTTAGACTGTGATGAATAGCACTAAGAGACGAGTAATTAAGACTTACCAATTTTCTCCATTCTGGCATTAGGACATCTAAGCTCGAGCGACCGAGGAGCGGTGTAAGCATCTTCTTTTTCTCCGGTTCCAGAACAAAACTGTAAAGTGAAACGAAATCTTCATATGTGTTTTTTACACGTACTGGTAGCTCCCCTATTGGACGAATAGTTTGCACTGATACCGTTTGGAACACTCTTGTCGTCCCACGCATCGGAACGTGAGATAGTTGCTCCTCGTACGTCTCTCTCGAAATCACCGTCTCGCACGCACCGGTGTCCACTTCGAACCGCACACGCACTCGCCTTCAATCTCCAGATCCATCATTGCGGGTGCATCCGTCCGCATTGTACTCGTACTGTTGAAACTGGCTCGCACGATCAAGTTTGTGATCCTCTCGTTTTGGCTCGTAGTTTGCTGCGATATCTCTACCGTCTCCTTCAACTAGTTCAGGCTGCACTGTTCCGAAGCTTCAACGAGTTCAGCAACCCGACTATGGTTTCGTCTCGTACGGCACAACGATGACACGTGACCAATATTACCGCATGCGTAACACTTCCATTGTTTGGCAGGACAGGTATCGGGGCTATGATCTCTACCACAACGAAAGCATTTATTATCTAGATGCCTTGCTGGTAAAGAACGCGTAGACAAACGCTTGCTCTTTTTTACTGCCGTTCGATCCGACGACTTCCACGATGTGCGTTGCTTGAACGCTACCAATTTTGCTGGTCCTTGCATTTCTCTGCATTCCAGCTCCGATGCTTCCCAACTTCTTCCAATCTCCAAGCTTTTTCAAACGTGAGATCACCTTCTGTTAGGAGCTTGGTTCGCAACCCGGAGTTTTGCAATTCTGCGACGAAGCGATCACGTAGCGCTTGCGACAAAAACGTGCCGAAATCACACGATTGTGATAACGCTTTTAGCTCGATGATGAACTCCGTTATTGTCTGGTTTGCTGCTTGTTCGTACTTGTGGTACTTTTAGCGTTCGGCCATTACGTTGACCTTTGGCGCCAAATGCTGCTTCAGCAGCTCGTTCTGGCTCGTCTTACACGTTTTTGAACACGGATCCCCTGGCGAACATATTCGATTGGCTATCGAATAAAGTGACGGTCCAGCCATTGTCACTAACATTGGCACTTTCTTGGTTTCTTCCACATCATTAACGATGAAGAATTGTTGCTGGCGACTAACATACTTGTCGAAATTCTCTCCGATCACAAACGGTTCCATGTGGCCGAACATAGACATAGATAGCCACATTTACTTTCGTCATGCTTCACGTGGACGGTTTCTCTTCTTCCTGGTTCGGCATCCTTTGTTGCCGTACACATCAGCACTATACTACCGACACTGATCTCCGACACGAGATTTACCGGTAAATCGACGGATGAACTGCTTTTCTATCAATTGACTTCACACGATTTACACAAAAGCAAAAGTTCCGTTCCGCGTTTATCCTTTTTAATCCTCGTCGCCAAAATTATGTTATGGTTGCGGGTAGTTACGGTGTGTTGATACTTTACTTTGTGACATATAACGGAGAAAGAACGGTATAATCAGTTCGACGAGGGCTTTTATACTAATGCTACCTAAGATGTATGTGTGATCAAGGTGGAGCGCTTACTACTTCTTAGGCTACTATTGCTAGTGATAGTTCAGTATATAACAGATAGATACGTGGTACGCGAAGTAGAAGGATGTCAACTCACACAGTTACCCTACGAAGGGGTTCTCGAAGCCAATAAGTTAAGATGTTGGGCTGAGCCCACCGGATAGTAAATTGAGGGCAATTTATTTTCAGGATAGCCGAGTTGTAACGTCCGGATGATGTTGGGCTGAGCCCACCGGATAGTAAATTGAGGGCAATTTATTTTCAGGATAGCCGAGTTGTAACGTCCGGATGAATGTTACCCATTGTGTACATACCGTATGGCAACCGAATGACAACTTAACTGACAACCGACGACTCGCTTAAGGTGCAACCTGGGCAAGACGAACTGTCAGTGAGAATGAAGCCATTCTTTCGCGCGTTCTCTTACAGTTAGGACCGAACAGAAACCTTCCGTCTCCTAAACATACGCCATAATTCCTTCCGAAAGCCTTCCGTGGATGTAAATCCGTTGTGATAACCGTCCGCCATCAGCGGTTTACATTCGATGTACATGGTTCCGGTTCATTTTATGAGCAGGGTTCATTCAAAATGTAATCAAACAGAATCCAAACATAAACAAGTTATCCTCGAAATAGTTTGGAATTTCGTAAATCTGTTCGAAGAAATTTCGTTAACGAATATATTTACCAAAACATTTACGAAAACAGGGAGACAAGATAACTTAGGAAATGGTGCTGGTGCTCTGTCAAATCCACTGAAATTCACCTTCCAAATACATACACCTTGTCCTAAATACACACACCTTGCTCTAGATACATACACCTTGGTTGTGCCTGGGCAGTTATGTCACTGTAGCAGTGTCGAGCTGTCATCCGGTGCGCGTGGCACTCTGTGCAAAGTGCGCTCTCTCTTTGTTTGGTTAAAAAGGGCGTAAAATTGTGCTTGATCCACCAGATACTGTGCACAATGGAGGTAAAATGGCAAGTTATACTGTACAAAAGTGAAAACAGCTCCACAATAGGTGAAATAATGTTTGTATAAGTGACACATGGTTCCAGCACATAAGTGCGGTAAGCAGACTCAGATGGACACAGTTTTCCCGGTGATGGTGAACCGATCGGAGTGCAGTTTGTGTTTCAAATCAGTGATAAATGGCCAATAAAGAGGCTTCAGTGAAGAAACTGTGGTTTTTCGCTGCTTTTAGAACGAAATGTGGCGCGTGTAAGTTGTAGGCCACACCACCACCAACAACAACAACAACAGCCGTCAAAGTTGGTAGGCACACCATTTCTCGGGAAATCCCCGATTTCTCAGGTTTGGAAGTGAGTGAAAACGGTCGATAAGGTGGCCCAAATGTTGTGCGAGCCGAAAACGGGGTAAAAATCGGCCAATTAGTGCGAAAGCTACGTGGTCCAAAAAGTGCATCAGTGGTGGGGGGATGCAGTGTCGGGTGTTTGTTTTTGCGGCCAATTTCGCGCGGATCGGTCCGGAAGCGGTCCTTTCCGGTGTGGTAGTGTGCAATTAATTGATCGAACCCAAAAAACCGCAGTGAAAAACGTCTTAAGTAGGATAAATAAGTGAAAAAACGGAGGTGGCAGAAGTGTGTCAGTAGTGTGACAGCACCACCACGTGGCGGATATACCGCGTTTAATGCAAAAGTGTAAATAACTTGCTCATTTATGGATCGAATTGAGTGCGGTTTGAATTGTAGTGATGTGAACCGAGTGTGCAATCCGTTTCCGTCGGAAAAACGGTGGAAATTCGGAAATTTATGGAAATTTTTAGTCTGACGGCTTTCCGGCTTCCGAATTTTGACAAAAGCAAAAACGGATTCCCATCCGACAAAAATCGCCCGCGCCCAAGCGACAAAAAATAAAACTGCTCAAATTGGAAGCAGCTTTTCTGGTAAAATCGGAAGTGTGTTCGGAATAGCTGTTGGTGACTGGGAGGGTTTGCTAGGATATGTTGGAGGTGCTCGACAACTGGAGCCTGGAGAAAAAAGTGCCAGGTATATTTTGGTGTAAGATTATTCGTCACAGTGTCTCAATGAGTAAATTTGAGTTCGCGAAAAGTGCTAGATTTTTTTCGAGCGCTGTTTGAATGAATCAAAGCTTTTGCGAGAGCTGCTGTGTTATTTGAATTGTTCGGTAGCTTAAAAAACTGCTCTAAACTGCTCGGCTGGCCAGACAGGTGCAAATAGTGCATGATATATACTTTGGAGTGTGTGTGTTTACTGGTTCAGAGTGACTCTAAGAGTAAAATAAAGTGTGCGATTAGTGCTCGATTCTTTAGGCACTGCTGGAGTGACACAAATTAACGGTAAGTGCGTGTTTTGTTGTTACTACTAAGGCTACTATTGCTAGTAATAGTTCAGAATATAACACTCCTCCCAACTTTAAATGAGATTTGATTCATTCCTGATATTCTGATTATACTTTCATGTGCCTAGCTTTTATGCTCTTTGATCTGCGTAGTTAAGGCGAGGATGATTCACTGCTTTTTTTTTGAATGCATATTTTGTTTGCCGGTAGGTACTCTAGTTTCATTATTTCCTGTCGTAGCATCAGTCATTGATATAGGTATAAGCAAAGTAGGGTGAAATTCACCTGAGAGCTGAGAAGCACGAATCTGATTGGTATGCACCATTCTAACATTCCCATGTAAATTAATTAAGTAAGTTCTAGGACTTATTTTCTCTAATACCATCGCGGGTATCCACCTTACAATGTCTTCTTGATGATTCCTATATAATATTTTGTCTCCACGGCTATAGGAATGATGAGTGGGTCTAACTGGTTTCGTTACACTGTTAGTGTTAGGATCTTAACTGGATTGCTCGTATTTAGTAATGTGCGAGGCACATAGTTAAACAATAATGAAGATGGAGTTTTGCCAGTGGACGTAGATGGAGTATTACGATACTTTAAAAGAACCTTGTTAATCTTTTTCTGAAGTGGTATCGGTTTTAATCGCTCATCTATCAGATACTTTTTCAAGACATTCTTGATCGTCTGTACCCCCCTCTCCGCTAGTTCGCTAGTGGATTGAGGGTGATAAGAAGGAGATTTCAATACTTTTATATTATCTGAATAACACGCATGTATAAACCCAGATGAGTTGAAAGGTGGCACCATTATCCGAGCACACTTCAGAAGGCAACCCAAAATACGTATACATTTCTTCCAATCGTTCCAATACACTCTCCGTACACGTTCTTCGTAGTATTTTCAAATGTATTAATTTTGAATAGGCATCCACTATTATCAGAAAGGTATTTCCATCAAAATGAAATAAATCCAAATGGATTCTTTGGAATGCATGAGTGGCTAGAGGCCATCTAGACGTAACTATTGCACTTGGTACCTTTTGCGTCTTTTGACACGCGGGCACTTTAAGTTCAGTAACTGATATGTGCTCAATCCGGTTTTCAGTTGGCAACGGTAAACGAGATAACGCATCGGCATTACTAATACATTTACCAGGCCTATGTACTATGCTATAGGAGTAATTAGACAAAATACGGCCCATCTGTACAATCTAGAAATTGCCCCAGCAGAAGAACTCTTGTGTGGGTTAAACATTTGTTTGAACGCAGAACTATCGGTAACGAGAGTAAAACTCGTACCATACAAATACATGTGATTTTTTTTTGTTCCAAATACAACTGCTAATGCTTCTTTATGTATTTGCCCGTAATTTTGTTGCGCGGGTGTGAGTGTTGATAACGCAAAATACACAGGCTTCTCCAATTATCCCGCTAAGTGAGATAAAATAGCACCAACTCCGTACGGACTGGCATCCGTACGGCATGGTATTAGTGGCTTTTTTGGATCATACGGCTCTAATACGTCATTGGAGATCAACAATTCTTTACACTTTTTAAATGCCTTTTCACACTCGACTGTCCACGAGAATCTACTTTCTCTCCTAAACAATTTATATAACGGATGTAATTCCAACGACAGATTTGGCTAAAATTTGTGGAAGTAGTTCAAAAGACCTAAGAACGACTGTAATTTCTTAAGAACGACTATATATTTAGGTGCTGGAGTAAGACAGATTGCTTCCACTTTAGCTTTACATGGACGAATTCCGTCAGATGTGAGCATAAAACCGAGATGTTCAATTTCTGTTTAAAAAAATCGCGATCTGGCCCAATATATGTGCACTTTATGCTGATTTAATTAATCCAACACATGGAATAAATTTTCCTTGCATTTATGTAGCATACTGCCACCAATAAGGATATCATCTAAATACGGAATAGATTTTGTTCCTAGCAAAATTTGATCTATTATAGACTGAAATACTGAGGGCGCCGAACTTATCCCAAATGGCATTCTTGTATACCTGCATCATCCACGGTGGGTATTTATGGTACATAACTCTTGAGTTGTGCGTGACAATCGTACTTGGAGATAGGCTCCCGTTAAATCGATTTTACAGTAACATTTGAAATTCGATAAATTTGCTAAGATGTCTTCAATAGCAGGCAACGGATAATGCTCCGTACAAATAAAGCGATTCAATGTAGCTTTCCCATCTAAACAAATTCTAATTGTGCCATCTTGTTTTGGCGTAATTACGATTGGACTAGCCCACGTGGACGAACGAACAGGGACTATAATTCCCTTTTTCACCATGTGATTTATTTCTTCTACATTTTCGCGACATTTGAACGGTACCGTGTATGGTTTATGAAAAATTGGTACAGCACTTTGTTTAAGGACAATATCTGCTGTAAAACCTTCTATTTCCTGACTGACATCCCTAGAAAATACGTATGGGTATTGGTGTTCAATTTCAGACTTTAGACTGTGATGAATAGCACTAAGAGACGAGTAATTAAGACTTACCAATTTTCTCCATTCTGGCATTAGGACATCTAAGCTCGAGCGACCGAGGAGCGGTGTAAGCATCTTCTTTTTCTCCGGTTCCAGAACAAAACTGTAAAGTGAAACGAAATCTTCATATGTGTTTTTTACACGTACTGGTAGCTCCCCTATTGGACGAATAGTTTGCACTGATACCGTTTGGAACACTCTTGTCGTCCCACGCATCGGAACGTGAGATAGTTGCTCCTCGTACGTCTCTCTCGAAATCACCGTCTCGCACGCACCGGTGTCCACTTCGAACCGCACACGCACTCGCCTTCAATCTCCAGATCCATCATTGCGGGTGCATCCGTCCGCATTGTACTCGTACTGTTGAAACTGGCTCGCACGATCAAGTTTGTGATCCTCTCGTTTTGGCTCGTAGTTTGCTGCGATATCTCTACCGTCTCCTTCAACTAGTTCAGGCTGCACTGTTCCGAAGCTTCAACGAGTTCAGCAACCCGACCATGGTTTCGTCTCGTACGGCACAACGATGACACGTGACCAATATTACCGCATGCGTAACACTTCCATTGTTTGGCAGGACAGGTATCGGGGCTATGATCTCTACCACAACGAAAGCATTTATTATCTAGATGCCTTGCTGGTAAAGAACGCGTAGACAAACGCTTGCTCTTTTTTACTGCCGTTCGATCCGACGACTTCCACGATGTGCGTTGCTTGAACGCTACCAATTTTGCTGGTCCTTGCATTTCTCTGCATTCCAGCTCCGATGCTTCCCAACTTCTTCCAATCTCCAAGCTTTTTCAAACGTGAGATCACCTTCTGTTAGGAGCTTGGTTCGCAACCCGGAGTTTTGCAATTCTGCGACGAAGCGATCACGTAGCGCTTGCGACAAAAACGTGCCGAAATCACACGATTGTGATAACGCTTTTAGCTCGATGATGAACTCCGTTATTGTCTGGTTTGCTGCTTGTTCGTACTTGTGGTACTTTTAGCGTTCGGCCATTACGTTGACCTTTGGCGCCAAATGCTGCTTCAGCAGCTCGTTCTGGCTCGTCTTACACGTTTTTGAACACGGATCCCCTGGCGAACATATTCGATTGGCTATCGAATAAAGTGACGGTCCAGCCATTGTCACTAACATTGGCACTTTCTTGGTTTCTTCCACATCATTAACGATGAAGAATTGTTGCTGGCGACTAACATACTTGTCGAAATTCTCTCCGATCACAAACGGTTCCATGTGGCCGAACATAGACATAGATAGCCACATTTACTTTCGTCATGCTTCACGTGGACGGTTTCTCTTCTTCCTGGTTCGGCATCCTTTGTTGCCGTACACATCAGCACTATACTACCGACACTGATCTCCGACACGAGATTTACCGGTAAATCGACGGATGAACTGCTTTTCTATCAATTGACTTCACACGATTTACACAAAAGCAAAAGTTCCGTTCCGCGTTTATCCTTTTTAATCCTCGTCGCCAAAATTATGTTATGGTTGCGGGTAGTTACGGTGTGTTGATACTTTACTTTGTGACATATAACGGAGAAAGAACGGTATAATCAGTTCGACGAGGGCTTTTATACTAATGCTACCTAAGATGTATGTGTGATCAAGGTGGAGCGCTTACTACTTCTTAGGCTACTATTGCTAGTGATAGTTCAGTATATAACAGATAGATACGTGGTACGCGAAGTAGAAGGATGTCAACTCACACAGTTACCCTACGAAGGGGTTCTCGAAGCCAATAAGTTAAGATGTTGGGCTGAGCCCACCGGATAGTAAATTGAGGGCAATTTATTTTCAGGATAGCCGAGTTGTAACGTCCGGATGATGTTGGGCTGAGCCCACCGGATAGTAAATTGAGGGCAATTTATTTTCAGGATAGCCGAGTTGTAACGTCCGGATGAATGTTACCCATTGTGTACATACCGTATGGCAACCGAATGACAACTTAACTGACAACCGACGACTCGCTTAAGGTGCAACCTGGGCAAGACGAACTGTCAGTGAGAATGAAGCCATTCTTTCGCGCGTTCTCTTACAGTTAGGACCGAACAGAAACCTTCCGTCTCCTAAACATACGCCATAATTCCTTCCGAAAGCCTTCCGTGGATGTAAATCCGTTGTGATAACCGTCCGCCATCAGCGGTTTACATTCGATGTACATGGTTCCGGTTCATTTTATGAGCAGGGTTCATTCAAAATGTAATCAAACAGAATCCAAACATAAACAAGTTATCCTCGAAATAGTTTGGAATTTCGTAAATCTGTTCGAAGAAATTTCGTTAACGAATATATTTACCAAAACATTTACGAAAACAGGGAGACAAGATAACTTAGGAAATGGTGCTGGTGCTCTGTCAAATCCACTGAAATTCACCTTCCAAATACATACACCTTGTCCTAAATACACACACCTTGCTCTAGATACATACACCTTGGTTGTGCCTGGGCAGTTATGTCACTGTAGCAGTGTCGAGCTGTCATCCGGTGCGCGTGGCACTCTGTGCAAAGTGCGCTCTCTCTTTGTTTGGTTAAAAAGGGCGTAAAATTGTGCTTGATCCACCAGATACTGTGCACAATGGAGGTAAAATGGCAAGTTATACTGTACAAAAGTGAAAACAGCTCCACAATAGGTGAAATAATGTTTGTATAAGTGACACATGGTTCCAGCACATAAGTGCGGTAAGCAGACTCAGATGGACACAGTTTTCCCGGTGATGGTGAACCGATCGGAGTGCAGTTTGTGTTTCAAATCAGTGATAAATGGCCAATAAAGAGGCTTCAGTGAAGAAACTGTGGTTTTTCGCTGCTTTTAGAACGAAATGTGGCGCGTGTAAGTTGTAGGCCACACCACCACCAACAACAACAACAACAGCCGTCAAAGTTGGTAGGCACACCATTTCTCGGGAAATCCCCGATTTCTCAGGTTTGGAAGTGAGTGAAAACGGTCGATAAGGTGGCCCAAATGTTGTGCGAGCCGAAAACGGGGTAAAAATCGGCCAATTAGTGCGAAAGCTACGTGGTCCAAAAAGTGCATCAGTGGTGGGGGGATGCAGTGTCGGGTGTTTGTTTTTGCGGCCAATTTCGCGCGGATCGGTCCGGAAGCGGTCCTTTCCGGTGTGGTAGTGTGCAATTAATTGATCGAACCCAAAAAACCGCAGTGAAAAACGTCTTAAGTAGGATAAATAAGTGAAAAAACGGAGGTGGCAGAAGTGTGTCAGTAGTGTGACAGCACCACCACGTGGCGGATATACCGCGTTTAATGCAAAAGTGTAAATAACTTGCTCATTTATGGATCGAATTGAGTGCGGTTTGAATTGTAGTGATGTGAACCGAGTGTGCAATCCGTTTCCGTCGGAAAAACGGTGGAAATTCGGAAATTTATGGAAATTTTTAGTCTGACGGCTTTCCGGCTTCCGAATTTTGACAAAAGCAAAAACGGATTCCCATCCGACAAAAATCGCCCGCGCCCAAGCGACAAAAAATAAAACTGCTCAAATTGGAAGCAGCTTTTCTGGTAAAATCGGAAGTGTGTTCGGAATAGCTGTTGGTGGCTGGGAGGGTTTGCTAGGATATGTTGGAGGTGCTCGACAACTGGAGCCTGGAGCCAAAAGTGCCAGGTATATTTTGGTGTAAGATTATTCGTCACAGTGTCTCAATGAGTAAATTTGAGTTCGCGAAAAGTGCTCGATTTTTTTCGAGCGCTGTTTGAATGAATCAAAGCTTTTGCGAGAGCTGCTGTGTTATTTGAATTGTTCGGTAGCTTAAAAAACTGCTCTAAACTGCTCGGCTGGCCAGACAGGTGCAAATAGTGCATGATATATACTTTGGAGTGTGTGTGTTTACTGGTTCAGAGTGACTCTAAGAGTAAAATAAAGTGTGCGATTAGTGCTCGATTCTTTAGGCACTGCTGGAGTGACACAAATTAACGGTAAGTGCGTGTTTTGTTGTTACTACTAAGGCTACTATTGCTAGTAATAGTTCAGAATATAACACTCCTCCCAACTTTAAATGAGATTTGATTCATTCCTGATATTCTGATTATACTTTCATGTGCCTAGCTTTTATGCTCTTTGATCTGCGTAGTTAAGGCGAGGATGACTCACTGCTTTTTTTTTGAATGCATATTTTGTTTGCCGGTAGGTACTCTAGTTTCATTATTTCCTGTCGTAGCATCAGTCATTGATATAGGTATAAGCAAAGTAGGGTGAAATTCACCTGAGAGCTGAGAAGCACGAATCTGATTGGTATGCACCATTCTAACATTCCCATGTAAATTAATTAAGTAAGTTCTAGTACTTATTTTCTCTAATACCATCGCGGGTATCCACCTTACAATGTCTTCTTGATGATTCCTATATAATATTTTGTCTCCACGGCTATAGGAATGATGAGTGGGTCTAACTGGTTTCGTTACACTGTTAGTGTTAGGATCTTAACTGGATTGCTCGTATTTAGTAATGTGCGAGGCACATAGTTAAACAATAATGAAGATGGAGTTTTGCCAGTGGACGTAGATGGAGTATTACGATACTTTAAAAGAACCTTGTTAATCTTTTTCTGAAGTGGTATCGGTTTTAATCGCTCATCTATCAGATACTTTTTCAAGACATTCTTGATCGTCTGTACCCCCCTCTCCGCTAGTTCGCTAGTGGATTGAGGGTGATAAGAAGGAGATTTCAATACTTTTATATTATCTGAATAACACGCATGTATAAACCCAGATGAGTTGAAAGGTGGCACCATTATCCGAGCACACTTCAGAAGGCAACCCAAAATACGTATACATTTCTTCCAATCGTTCCAATACACTCTCCGTACACGTTCTTCGTAGTATTTTCAAATGTATTAATTTTGAATAGGCATCCACTATTATCAGAAAGGTATTTCCATCAAAATGAAATAAATCCAAATGGATTCTTTGGAATGCATGAGTGGCTAGAGGCCATCTAGACGTAACTATTGCACTTGGTACCTTTTGCGTCTTTTGACACGCGGGCACTTTAAGTTCAGTAACTGATATGTGCTCAATCCGGTTTTCAGTTGGCAACGGTAAACGAGATAACGCATCGGCATTACTAATACATTTACCAGGCCTATGTACTATGCTATAGGAGTAATTAGACAAAATTACGGCCCATCTGTACAATCTAGAAATTGCCCCAGCAGAAGAACTCTTGTGTGGGTTAAACATTTGTTTGAACGCAGAACTATCGGTAACGAGAGTAAAACTCGTACCATACAAATACATGTGATTTTTTTTTGTTCCAAATACAACTGCTAATGCTTCTTTATGTATTTGCCCGTAATTTTGTTGCGCGGGTGTGAGTGTTGATAACGCAAAATACACAGGCTTCTCCAATTATCCCGCTAAGTGAGATAAAATAGCACCAACTCCGTACGGACTGGCATCCGTACGGCATGGTATTAGTGGCTTTTTTGGATCATACGGCTCTAATACGTCATTGGAGATCAACAATTCTTTACACTTTTTAAATGCCTTTTCACACTCGACTGTCCACGAGAATCTACTTTCTCTCCTAAACAATTTATATAACGGATGTAATTCCAACGACAGATTTGGCTAAAATTTGTGGAAGTAGTTCAAAAGACCTAAGAACGACTGTAATTTCTTAAGAACGACTATATATTTAGGTGCTGGAGCAAGACAGATTGCTTCCACTTTAGCTTTACATGGACGAATTCCGTCAGATGTGAGCATAAAACCGAGATGTTCAATTTCTGTTTAAAAAAATCGCGATCTGGCCCAATATATGTGCACTTTATGCTGATTTAATTAATCCAACACATGGAATAAATTTTCCTTGCATTTATGTAGCATACTGCCACCAATAAGGATATCATCTAAATACGGAATAGATTTTGTTCCTAGCAAAATTTGATCTATTATAGACTGAAATACTGAGGGCGCCGAACTTATCCCAAATGGCATTCTTGTATACCTGCATCATCCACGGTGGGTATTTATGGTACATAACTCTTGAGTTGTGCGTGACAATCGTACTTGGAGATAGGCTCCCGTTAAATCGATTTTACAGTAACATTTGAAATTCGATAAATTTGCTAAGATGTCTTCAATAGCAGGCAACGGATAATGCTCCGTACAAATAAAGCGATTCAATGTAGCTTTCCCATCTAAACAAATTCTAATTGTGCCATCTTGTTTTGGCGTAATTACGATTGGACTAGCCCACGTGGACGAACGAACAGGGACTATAATTCCCTTTTTCACCATGTGATTTATTTCTTCTACATTTTCGCGACATTTGAACGGTACCGTGTATGGTTTATGAAAAATTGGTACAGCACTTTGTTTAAGGACAATATCTGCTGTAAAACCTTCTATTTCCTGACTGACATCCCTAGAAAATACGTATGGGTATTGGTGTTCAATTTCAGACTTTAGACTGTGATGAATAGCACTAAGAGACGAGTAATTAAGACTTACCAATTTTCTCCATTCTGGCATTAGGACATCTAAGCTCGAGCGACCGAGGAGCGGTGTAAGCATCTTCTTTTTCTCCGGTTCCAGAACAAAACTGTAAAGTGAAACGAAATCTTCATATGTGTTTTTTACACGTACTGGTAGCTCCCCTATTGGACGAATAGTTTGCACTGATACCGTTTGGAACACTCTTGTCGTCCCACGCATCGGAACGTGAGATAGTTGCTCCTCGTACGTCTCTCTCGAAATCACCGTCTCGCACGCACCGGTGTCCACTTCGAACCGCACACGCACTCGCCTTCAATCTCCAGATCCATCATTGCGGGTGCATCCGTCCGCATTGTACTCGTACTGTTGAAACTGGCTCGCACGATCAAGTTTGTGATCCTCTCGTTTTGGCTCGTAGTTTGCTGCGATATCTCTACCGTCTCCTTCAACTAGTTCAGGCTGCACTGTTCCGAAGCTTCAACGAGTTCAGCAACCCGACCATGGTTTCGTCTCGTACGGCACAACGATGACACGTGACCAATATTACCGCATGCGTAACACTTCCATTGTTTGGCAGGACAGGTATCGGGGCTATGATCTCTACCACAACGAAAGCATTTATTATCTAGATGCCTTGCTGGTAAAGAACGCGTAGACAAACGCTTGCTCTTTTTTACTGCCGTTCGATCCGACGACTTCCACGATGTGCGTTGCTTGAACGCTACCAATTTTGCTGGTCCTTGCATTTCTCTGCATTCCAGCTCCGATGCTTCCCAACTTCTTCCAATCTCCAAGCTTTTTCAAACGTGAGATCACCTTCTGTTAGGAGCTTGGTTCGCAACCCGGAGTTTTGCAATTCTGCGACGAAGCGATCACGTAGCGCTTGCGACAAAAACGTGCCGAAATCACACGATTGTGATAACGCTTTTAGCTCGATGATGAACTCCGTTATTGTCTGGTTTGCTGCTTGTTCGTACTTGTGGTACTTTTAGCGTTCGGCCATTACGTTGACCTTTGGCGCCAAATGCTGCTTCAGCAGCTCGTTCTGGCTCGTCTTACACGTTTTTGAACACGGATCCCCTGGCGAACATATTCGATTGGCTATCGAATAAAGTGACGGTCCAGCCATTGTCACTAACATTGGCACTTTCTTGGTTTCTTCCACATCATTAACGATGAAGAATTGTTGCTGGCGACTAACATACTTGTCGAAATTCTCTCCGATCACAAACGGTTCCATGTGGCCGAACATAGACATAGATAGCCACATTTACTTTCGTCATGCTTCACGTGGACGGTTTCTCTTCTTCCTGGTTCGGCATCCTTTGTTGCCGTACACATCAGCACTATACTACCGACACTGATCTCCGACACGAGATTTACCGGTAAATCGACGGATGAACTGCTTTTCTATCAATTGACTTCACACGATTTACACAAAAGCAAAAGTTCCGTTCCGCGTTTATCCTTTTTAATCCTCGTCGCCAAAATTATGTTATGGTTGCGGGTAGTTACGGTGTGTTGATACTTTACTTTGTGACATATAACGGAGAAAGAACGGTATAATCAGTTCGACGAGGGCTTTTATACTAATGCTACCTAAGATGTATGTGTGATCAAGGTGGAGCGCTTACTACTTCTTAGGCTACTATTGCTAGTGATAGTTCAGTATATAACAGATAGATACGTGGTACGCGAAGTAGAAGGATGTCAACTCACACAGTTACCCTACGAAGGGGTTCTCGAAGCCAATAAGTTAAGATGTTGGGCTGAGCCCACCGGATAGTAAATTGAGGGCAATTTATTTTCAGGATAGCCGAGTTGTAACGTCCGGATGATGTTGGGCTGAGCCCACCGGATAGTAAATTGAGGGCAATTTATTTTCAGGATAGCCGAGTTGTAACGTCCGGATGAATGTTACCCATTGTGTACATACCGTATGGCAACCGAATGACAACTTAACTGACAACCGACGACTCGCTTAAGGTGCAACCTGGGCAAGACGAACTGTCAGTGAGAATGAAGCCATTCTTTCGCGCGTTCTCTTACAGTTAGGACCGAACAGAAACCTTCCGTCTCCTAAACATACGCCATAATTCCTTCCGAAAGCCTTCCGTGGATGTAAATCCGTTGTGATAACCGTCCGCCATCAGCGGTTTACATTCGATGTACATGGTTCCGGTTCATTTTATGAGCAGGGTTCATTCAAAATGTAATCAAACAGAATCCAAACATAAACAAGTTATCCTCGAAATAGTTTGGAATTTCGTAAATCTGTTCGAAGAAATTTCGTTAACGAATATATTTACCAAAACATTTACGAAAACAGGGAGACAAGATAACTTAGGAAATGGTGCTGGTGCTCTGTCAAATCCACTGAAATTCACCTTCCAAATACATACACCTTGTCCTAAATACACACACCTTGCTCTAGATACATACACCTTGGTTGTGCCTGGGCAGTTATGTCACTGTAGCAGTGTCGAGCTGTCATCCGGTGCGCGTGGCACTCTGTGCAAAGTGCGCTCTCTCTTTGTTTGGTTAAAAAGGGCGTAAAATTGTGCTTGAGGCTGGTGGCATTGCTCGGTTGTATACGACTTTGGTTGTATACGACCTCGAGAAGCGTGTCATTGCTCGTCAGATTTGGTTGCACGACTTTTTTCGGTTTGACATTTGGATGTAAACAAACAAAGAAGGCATAAACACAAATAAATCAGGTTCGCGAGTTATCCGTTTCGACAAAATAAGCGAGTTCATCGTTTTTAACGAAAAAAGAAAATTAAATGTGAGTTTATCTGTTTTAAACTGGTTATAATATTAACCATATATATGGTTATATATTAGGTTTATTACAAAAACAGCTGCAACATGATCGCTGCAGCAAACACCAGGAGGAATACACCTCCTCCGACATACGGCCGACACAAAACAGCTTCTCAGTTTCGGTAGCCGGGCCTGTCCACCGGAGTGATGAATATTGGTCATCTTGTCGTGTATAATTTGCCCTGAGCATCCTTTTGGTACTCGGTTACATTGTGAACAGACACATTCGGCATTGTCTCGCTCCGCCTTTCGAAGCCTAGCACCTCCGCATACGAAGGAGTTTCTCTTTTTTATTTTATCTGTGCCAGCCAGTCCTGTGAGACTGAATCACACCCCGGGCCGATCAAGTTCAATAACGTTTTTGCAGACGCATGTGGAAACGTCTGTTATCTGTTGGTTAGATGTTATAAACAATACAAAGTTTTTACTTCAAATATTTTTTTTCTATTTGCAGAATGGATTCTGATACTGAACAAAAGATTTTACGGAGTACGAGCCTCGCCTTGCGTTACTTATTGTTGCAAAAACAAAGGCGGAATGAAGTCAACAGTATATTTAAGGATCGCAAGCTAAACGGGCAATACTACGTGTTGTTTCCAAAACTTCAACAAGACGAACAGAAGTTTTTCGAATATATGAGGATGTCAAAAAGAACATTTGACTACATTTTGGGAAAGATAGAACATCTCATCACAAAACAGCCCACACACGTTCCATACATTAGTCCAGAGGAGAGATTAATGGTGACTCTCAGGTATGTGGTTTTAAATCTTAGTTGTAAGGATTTTTGTAAATCTATGGCGGTTTATATTAAAGTACTAGTATCTTTGCTCATAGTGTTAAAACGTTATGTTACAAAGGAAAGCGTCAGAGTTCCCATGACATACCGAAGGTGAGCCGAACTCACCAACGATAGAAGTTAAGGATAGGATGTAAGGATATAAGGAGATGTTTAAGCTAGGGCAAAATTTTGATCGGATTGAACGAAAGCCGAAGCCACTTTCATTAAATACGGAGCTTTCGGCTCCTTGCAAAATTTATAAATAATGGTACAAAACTTAGAATCAACTCTCTTTCTACTGCGCTCTACAACCGAATGGTAATTGAATTGAATTGGTAAATGAAGGCATATTTGGTAGTTTATTAATTTTTAAAGTTTATAGGAACATATGAATTCTGTTAAACGTAAATAAAAACACTTAAACAATAACGTAATGCAATTCATGTTAACAAAAAATCATTTTTTATAGATAACTATCATCTAAACAAACTGTAACTATTACCTTTTCCCTTATTACCTTACTATTACCGTAACTATTATTATTTATTATCTTAAATATCTTAACAATTATCCTTATAATTACTAAATTTCTCTTTTAGCACGCGGTGCCCAAAACGCAAAATTTCGTCGCGTACTTCAATTTGATCCTCTATCTCTAATTTGTCCATTAACGTAACCAAACTCATCATCGCGTAATAGTTGCCAGTCTTTTGTTGTTTCGCCATCTCGTGCCTTTCCTTTTCCATGAGCAACAGATTTTCTAGTAACACAGCATCAGAAGCGCGTTTTGGCCTGCTGCCTGATGGTTGGCTACTTGATGTATGCTTTTCTGCGTCTGCTGCCTTTCCATAATCCTGCGGCTGGTTATATTGGTTCTCCTCCGTCATGAGTTCTTCCTCGAGGTACTCTTCGGTTTCATGTGCGGCTAATAATCATACATGAAATGATGAATGATTTAATGTAAATAATTCGAAATATTTTTCATACATACATCCTGCTAATTCCAGATTACCCATTCTGGGTCTGGATGCAAGCGTATCTTTCAAGAAACTCATCTGCTTGAAAAATTTCCATCGGATATGCTTGTATCCTGACCCAGATGGCTGCTGCGTTTCAGAAAACTTGCGTGCAAAGATGTCACGCAAAATACGCCATTTGTGTTTTGCAATTTCTCCTGAAACAAAACAAAATGTACCACACATTACATACATGTTATGAAGCTTTACACTAAATTTAATATTTTGTAATAAGTTATTTTTATATAATTTTAATTTCTTCTTCAAAAATTCCTTTGTAACCAATATTTTGTTTTTTTTTTGCTTTCAGATTTTTATCAACTGGAATCCCCTTCAAGTCATTATCGTTCAGCTTTTGTATGGCTCATAATACAATTGGAAACATTATTTATGAGACATGTGATGCGATTTGGAACACACTCAACTCAGAATTTATTCCGCTTCCGACGACGTCTGCATTTGAGAGAGTGGAAAAAGAATTTTTGGACCAGTGGAATTTTCCTAACTGTCTTGGGGCCATTGATGGAAAACATGTGCGGATTAAGGCTCCCGCCAAATCTGGAACACAATATTTTAATTACAAGAAATATTTTTCTTTGCATTTGCAAGGTGTTGCAGATGCTAACTGCAAATTTATTTGCGTAGATATAGGAGAATACGGAAGCCGCTGTGATAGTGGTGTATTTAATTCATCCACATTGTATGAACTCATACGTTCTAATCGTTTGAATATCCCGGCTCCCAAACCTCTTCCGGGGACTACGCGAAGCTTACCTTATGTCTTCATCGGCGACCAGGGTTACCCTCTGAAGAACTTTTTGCTGCGCCCCTACCCAGACAACAATGCAGATGCTGCAAAATTGCATTTCAACGAGAGGCTCTCCATTGCAAGGCGATGCGTAGAATGCGCTTTCGGAATACTTGTAGCAAAATGGCGGTTCTTAAAAACCGAACTACAAATAACACCGGACCACGCTACAGTATTAGTGAAAGCAGCATGCTTGTTGCATAATTTATGCATTGATTTTAGAGAGACTGTTACAACTCCTGGTGATTCAAATTCAGGTTCCGTAAATTGCAATTCTAACGCAAGATATAGGGCGAATAATCATGCCTCTCGTGAGGCAACAGAAATTAGAGACAGTTTCAAGGACTATTTTTGTAGTAGACATGAATAATTTCATAAATGGTTTGTAAAATAAATAGATTTCACAATCTTTAGGCAATTCGACTGCTTTAATCGATATGGCTGTTTAATTACTTTCTTTTTATGATGCTGCACATTGTTTGGCTATCAGTATACATTGTTGGTTTGTAGATTATATCCTTTCTCCTATTTGCAGTGATGTTTGCATTGTTTTTAGTTAAATTTATGTATTCTCGTTTCATGTTGTTATTCGTAACTATACGACTGTAAGTGATTTTTTTATCATGCCAATTCTATCAGCTGTTTTGCTGTAAGCATTTTTTTCTCATATTTTAAAATGTATCATGTGCATACCTTTTTTAAGCTTGTTTTCTCAATACTTTCAAAAATTCCCTTTTTCATCGAACGTTATTTTCCAAACATACAACTTTCATCAGGAAAATTTTATTAAAATTATGATTAAAAAAAGGATTATTTTATTTATCAATAAACCTATATTTTTTGCTTATACATGAAAAAAATTATATGTACATTAATATCAATATTTTTTGGCCATACTTTTCAGCAAAAGTATAATTTTTCGGATGTCGGCAGTTTTTTAATTATCGTAAATGAATTGAGCGATTTCGATTACAGTATTCGAAGCGCAAGATACTAAAGAGTCTTAAATACACATACCACAGCACCATTCGCGAAACGTAGTGGTACACCGTTCTAGCTTCATCATGACCACGAGCAACATTGTACGTTTTACTGCTGTTTTCTATGGATTCTCCATCAATTCGGGATTATGCTTTTTAATGCTAGAACCGGCAATGCAAAAAAACCATTCATCGTAGCGGATATAGAGCGATTCATCTTAGTTTTTCATCAATTGTGGAAAAAATATATAAATGTAATAAAAATATTAAATAAAATATTATTAAAAACATTAATTATGTGACATTAATATTATAACTCCTTAGAGAGACTGAGATAATGAGATTAAGAACTACGTAATACTGAAACAAAACAGCAGCGAGACGTAATTATAGATTACATTTTAAAAAGATAACTACTTTATAGTTGTTATGGGTTCATATGTTCTGATGATGTGAGTATTGTTATGTGCTCATATGTATCGATGCTGTATTGTTAGTTATTGATTGATTTTAAAGTAACGTTTTCTATCCTAAAACCAGCGTTGTGGTCCATATTATATTTTGCGTTAGTACTATTAAAACATTTCTATCCATATAAAACTATTTTGGGGTCGAGCAACGCCATAGCAATGCACATAACATAGTAAGATAAAAAATACGCTAGAATGGTAACAATTGTAATAGAACAAAGTGTACCAATTCATTTGATTTTGCGCATTAAAATGAGAATACTTTCATTTTTATTTACTTGGATGTAATCCAAATTTTCGATACAGTTATAACGTTTGGGAATGAATAGTTCCTAAAACTTACAATTAGATTTAAATCATCCGTCTGATGAGACAGTAAATGGTTCGCATACTTATTGTCTTTGCTATAAATAAGTACCACAAAACAATAATAAATATTACCTGTACATGTGTGAAAGTGTGTGTCTCGAAGGAGTAGCGACGTACTATATGCAACCGTGAGAATGGTCCTCTTATTGTGCTAACATCTAACGAATGAAAACTCATTGAGCCTCGACTCATCATTATATTAAAAAATATATGATATTTTTGAAATCAAATAATTAGCGAAAAATTACTAAAAAACGGTACAAACCCTGGATGTAAATTATTCCTTTTTCATTATAAAGTTATTACACTTTACTTTTAAATCCGTCTGAACCTCGATGCTGCTAGGATCGTATTGATAAGATTGACAGGAACGTAAAATTTTACTTGTCGACGACGATTTCAAATTGGTAGATGAGTTGTCCTAACTATGCGAGTATGCAAACGATGTCAACATAACTAGTCATCGTTCATGAATCTTCTATTTTCTTGCATGCCAAAAACAAAGAAAAACTATAACAAAAATCAAATCAAGATTTCTCTACTCGGTAGAATTAATGATCGGTAGAAATCAGACGTTCAATAGACCTTGCGAGAACAATACACTACTGTTTAAATACACAGCTGTTTCAGATTGCAACAGTTGTTCTTACTCACCCAATCCTAAAAATACGTTTACCGGAAAAAGATCGTTATCAACAAGGGTCCGCCGTTAATATCCGATTCTGGTTAATCAAGGAAAAGCCCAATCTTATCATTATCATCCGGGGTGATATACAACGCAACGAAGAAACTAGCGCGAGAGTATCGGGTCTGTTCATTCTTCACTTATTCAACCCACTCGTTTGCCGGTTTGTTCCCGCAGCAAACTGGATACATGGATGGATCGATAAGATACAACGAAATATCAGATGCAGTTAATGAAAGACTAGTTTTATGAGAACCTCCATGCCACACACAGCGACTTTTAACAGATACATACCTTCAACATTAAGCTCCGCTCCTATCTCATTCCACGCTTTATTTGTCACCGCTCTATTCTTATACATGCGATCGCGCAGATCCCAAAGAAAGCGCCGTTCTTGCACTAAAGAGATCAAAAATTCTTCGTCAATTACAGTTTTTGCCATGGCGATGTAGCTGTTTGTAGCAAAATCACTTGTTTACAAATAATCCCGCAATCCGTCATTTGAAGAAAAACAAAGGTTTTTTTTGAGTTTATACCAGCGAGTTCACTCGGTTTACACGACCGTCCGACCAAAATCAAAAATTTTTGATTTTGGTCGGACGGTCGTGTACAACCAAATCTCAGCTGTCAAATCCCATACAAATCCATCCGACTAGTTGTATACAACCGAGCAATGCCACCAGCCTGATCCACCAGATACTGTGCACAATGGAGGTAAAATGGCAAGTTATACTGTACAAAAGTGAAAACAGCTCCACAATAGGTGAAATAATGTTTGTATAAGTGACACATGGTTCCAGCACATAAGTGCGGTAAGCAGACTCAGATGGACACAGTTTTCCCGGTGATGGTGAACCGATCGGAGTGCAGTTTGTGTTTCAAATCAGTGATAAATGGCCAATAAAGAGGCTTCAGTGAAGAAACTGTGGTTTTTCGCTGCTTTTAGAACGAAATGTGGCGCGTGTAAGTTGTAGGCCACACCACCACCAACAACAACAACAACAGCCGTCAAAGTTGGTAGGCACACCATTTCTCGGGAAATCCCCGATTTCTCAGGTTTGGAAGTGAGTGAAAACGGTCGATAAGGTGGCCCAAATGTTGTGCGAGCCGAAAACGGGGTAAAAATCGGCCAATTAGTGCGAAAGCTACGTGGTCCAAAAAGTGCATCAGTGGTGGGGGGATGCAGTGTCGGGTGTTTGTTTTTGCGGCCAATTTCGCGCGGATCGGTCCGGAAGCGGTCCTTTCCGGTGTGGTAGTGTGCAATTAATTGATCGAACCCAAAAAACCGCAGTGAAAAACGTCTTAAGTAGGATAAATAAGTGAAAAAACGGAGGTGGCAGAAGTGTGTCAGTAGTGTGACAGCACCACCACGTGGCGGATATACCGCGTTTAATGCAAAAGTGTAAATAACTTGCTCATTTATGGATCGAATTGAGTGCGGTTTGAATTGTAGTGATGTGAACCGAGTGTGCAATCCGTTTCCGTCGGAAAAACGGTGGAAATTCGGAAATTTATGGAAATTTTTAGTCTGACGGCTTTCCGGCTTCCGAATTTTGACAAAAGCAAAAACGGATTCCCATCCGACAAAAATCGCCCGCGCCCAAGCGACAAAAAATAAAACTGCTCAAATTGGAAGCAGCTTTTCTGGTAAAATCGGAAGTGTGTTCGGAATAGCTGTTGGTGGCTGGGAGGGTTTGCTAGGATATGTTGGAGGTGCTCGACAACTGGAGCCTGGAGCCAAAAGTGCCAGGTATATTTTGGTGTAAGATTATTCGTCACAGTGTCTCAATGAGTAAATTTGAGTTCGCGAAAAGTGCTCGATTTTTTTCGAGCGCTGTTTGAATGAATCAAAGCTTTTGCGAGAGCTGCTGTGTTATTTGAATTGTTCGGTAGCTTAAAAAACTGCTCTAAACTGCTCGGCTGGCCAGACAGGTGCAAATAGTGCATGATATATACTTTGGAGTGTGTGTGTTTACTGGTTCAGAGTGACTCTAAGAGTAAAATAAAGTGTGCGATTAGTGCTCGATTCTTTAGGCACTGCTGGAGTGACACAAATTAACGGTAAGTGCGTGTTTTGTTGTTACTACTAAGGCTACTATTGCTAGTAATAGTTCAGAATATAACACTCCTCCCAACTTTAAATGAGATTTGATTCATTCCTGATATTCTGATTATACTTTCATGTGCCTAGCTTTTATGCTCTTTGATCTGCGTAGTTAAGGCGAGGATGACTCACTGCTTTTTTTTTGAATGCATATTTTGTTTGCCGGTAGGTACTCTAGTTTCATTATTTCCTGTCGTAGCATCAGTCATTGATATAGGTATAAGCAAAGTAGGGTGAAATTCACCTGAGAGCTGAGAAGCACGAATCTGATTGGTATGCACCATTCTAACATTCCCATGTAAATTAATTAAGTAAGTTCTAGGACTTATTTTCTCTAATACCATCGCGGGTATCCACCTTACAATGTCTTCTTGATGATTCCTATATAATATTTTGTCTCCACGGCTATAGGAATGATGAGTGGGTCTAACTGGTTTCGTTACACTGTTAGTGTTAGGATCTTAACTGGATTGCTCGTATTTAGTAATGTGCGAGGCACATAGTTAAACAATAATGAAGATGGAGTTTTGCCAGTGGACGTAGATGGAGTATTACGATACTTTAAAAGAACCTTGTTAATCTTTTTCTGAAGTGGTATCGGTTTTAATCGCTCATCTATCAGATACTTTTTCAAGACATTCTTGATCGTCTGTACCCCCCTCTCCGCTAGTTCGCTAGTGGATTGAGGGTGATAAGAAGGAGATTTCAATACTTTTATATTATCTGAATAACACGCATGTATAAACCCAGATGAGTTGAAAGGTGGCACCATTATCCGAGCACACTTCAGAAGGCAACCCAAAATACGTATACATTTCTTCCAATCGTTCCAATACACTCTCCGTACACGTTCTTCGTAGTATTTTCAAATGTATTAATTTTGAATAGGCATCCACTATTATCAGAAAGGTATTTCCATCAAAATGAAATAAATCCAAATGGATTCTTTGGAATGCATGAGTGGCTAGAGGCCATCTAGACGTAACTATTGCACTTGGTACCTTTTGCGTCTTTTGACACGCGGGCACTTTAAGTTCAGTAACTGATATGTGCTCAATCCGGTTTTCAGTTGGCAACGGTAAACGAGATAACGCATCGGCATTACTAATACATTTACCAGGCCTATGTACTATGCTATAGGAGTAATTAGACAAAATTACGGCCCATCTGTACAATCTAGAAATTGCCCCAGCAGAAGAACTCTTGTGTGGGTTAAACATTTGTTTGAACGCAGAACTATCGGTAACGAGAGTAAAACTCGTACCATACAAATACATGTGATTTTTTTTTGTTCCAAATACAACTGCTAATGCTTCTTTATGTATTTGCCCGTAATTTTGTTGCGCGGGTGTGAGTGTTGATAACGCAAAATACACAGGCTTCTCCAATTATCCCGCTAAGTGAGATAAAATAGCACCAACTCCGTACGGACTGGCATCCGTACGGCATGGTATTAGTGGCTTTTTTGGATCATACGGCTCTAATACGTCATTGGAGATCAACAATTCTTTACACTTTTTAAATGCCTTTTCACACTCGACTGTCCACGAGAATCTACTTTCTCTCCTAAACAATTTATATAACGGATGTAATTCCAACGACAGATTTGGCTAAAATTTGTGGAAGTAGTTCAAAAGACCTAAGAACGACTGTAATTTCTTAAGAACGACTATATATTTAGGTGCTGGAGCAAGACAGATTGCTTCCACTTTAGCTTTACATGGACGAATTCCGTCAGATGTGAGCATAAAACCGAGATGTTCAATTTCTGTTTAAAAAAATCGCGATCTGGCCCAATATATGTGCACTTTATGCTGATTTAATTAATCCAACACATGGAATAAATTTTCCTTGCATTTATGTAGCATACTGCCACCAATAAGGATATCATCTAAATACGGAATAGATTTTGTTCCTAGCAAAATTTGATCTATTATAGACTGAAATACTGAGGGCGCCGAACTTATCCCAAATGGCATTCTTGTATACCTGCATCATCCACGGTGGGTATTTATGGTACATAACTCTTGAGTTGTGCGTGACAATCGTACTTGGAGATAGGCTCCCGTTAAATCGATTTTACAGTAACATTTGAAATTCGATAAATTTGCTAAGATGTCTTCAATAGCAGGCAACGGATAATGCTCCGTACAAATAAAGCGATTCAATGTAGCTTTCCCATCTAAACAAATTCTAATTGTGCCATCTTGTTTTGGCGTAATTACGATTGGACTAGCCCACGTGGACGAACGAACAGGGACTATAATTCCCTTTTTCACCATGTGATTTATTTCTTCTACATTTTCGCGACATTTGAACGGTACCGTGTATGGTTTATGAAAAATTGGTACAGCACTTTGTTTAAGGACAATATCTGCTGTAAAACCTTCTATTTCCTGACTGACATCCCTAGAAAATACGTATGGGTATTGGTGTTCAATTTCAGACTTTAGACTGTGATGAATAGCACTAAGAGACGAGTAATTAAGACTTACCAATTTTCTCCATTCTGGCATTAGGACATCTAAGCTCGAGCGACCGAGGAGCGGTGTAAGCATCTTCTTTTTCTCCGGTTCCAGAACAAAACTGTAAAGTGAAACGAAATCTTCATATGTGTTTTTTACACGTACTGGTAGCTCCCCTATTGGACGAATAGTTTGCACTGATACCGTTTGGAACACTCTTGTCGTCCCACGCATCGGAACGTGAGATAGTTGCTCCTCGTACGTCTCTCTCGAAATCACCGTCTCGCACGCACCGGTGTCCACTTCGAACCGCACACGCACTCGCCTTCAATCTCCAGATCCATCATTGCGGGTGCATCCGTCCGCATTGTACTCGTACTGTTGAAACTGGCTCGCACGATCAAGTTTGTGATCCTCTCGTTTTGGCTCGTAGTTTGCTGCGATATCTCTACCGTCTCCTTCAACTAGTTCAGGCTGCACTGTTCCGAAGCTTCAACGAGTTCAGCAACCCGACCATGGTTTCGTCTCGTACGGCACAACGATGACACGTGACCAATATTACCGCATGCGTAACACTTCCATTGTTTGGCAGGACAGGTATCGGGGCTATGATCTCTACCACAACGAAAGCATTTATTATCTAGATGCCTTGCTGGTAAAGAACGCGTAGACAAACGCTTGCTCTTTTTTACTGCCGTTCGATCCGACGACTTCCACGATGTGCGTTGCTTGAACGCTACCAATTTTGCTGGTCCTTGCATTTCTCTGCATTCCAGCTCCGATGCTTCCCAACTTCTTCCAATCTCCAAGCTTTTTCAAACGTGAGATCACCTTCTGTTAGGAGCTTGGTTCGCAACCCGGAGTTTTGCAATTCTGCGACGAAGCGATCACGTAGCGCTTGCGACAAAAACGTGCCGAAATCACACGATTGTGATAACGCTTTTAGCTCGATGATGAACTCCGTTATTGTCTGGTTTGCTGCTTGTTCGTACTTGTGGTACTTTTAGCGTTCGGCCATTACGTTGACCTTTGGCGCCAAATGCTGCTTCAGCAGCTCGTTCTGGCTCGTCTTACACGTTTTTGAACACGGATCCCCTGGCGAACATATTCGATTGGCTATCGAATAAAGTGACGGTCCAGCCATTGTCACTAACATTGGCACTTTCTTGGTTTCTTCCACATCATTAACGATGAAGAATTGTTGCTGGCGACTAACATACTTGTCGAAATTCTCTCCGATCACAAACGGTTCCATGTGGCCGAACATAGACATAGATAGCCACATTTACTTTCGTCATGCTTCACGTGGACGGTTTCTCTTCTTCCTGGTTCGGCATCCTTTGTTGCCGTACACATCAGCACTATACTACCGACACTGATCTCCGACACGAGATTTACCGGTAAATCGACGGATGAACTGCTTTTCTATCAATTGACTTCACACGATTTACACAAAAGCAAAAGTTCCGTTCCGCGTTTATCCTTTTTAATCCTCGTCGCCAAAATTATGTTATGGTTGCGGGTAGTTACGGTGTGTTGATACTTTACTTTGTGACATATAACGGAGAAAGAACGGTATAATCAGTTCGACGAGGGCTTTTATACTAATGCTACCTAAGATGTATGTGTGATCAAGGTGGAGCGCTTACTACTTCTTAGGCTACTATTGCTAGTGATAGTTCAGTATATAACAGATAGATACGTGGTACGCGAAGTAGAAGGATGTCAACTCACACAGTTACCCTACGAAGGGGTTCTCGAAGCCAATAAGTTAAGATGTTGGGCTGAGCCCACCGGATAGTAAATTGAGGGCAATTTATTTTCAGGATAGCCGAGTTGTAACGTCCGGATGATGTTGGGCTGAGCCCACCGGATAGTAAATTGAGGGCAATTTATTTTCAGGATAGCCGAGTTGTAACGTCCGGATGAATGTTACCCATTGTGTACATACCGTATGGCAACCGAATGACAACTTAACTGACAACCGACGACTCGCTTAAGGTGCAACCTGGGCAAGACGAACTGTCAGTGAGAATGAAGCCATTCTTTCGCGCGTTCTCTTACAGTTAGGACCGAACAGAAACCTTCCGTCTCCTAAACATACGCCATAATTCCTTCCGAAAGCCTTCCGTGGATGTAAATCCGTTGTGATAACCGTCCGCCATCAGCGGTTTACATTCGATGTACATGGTTCCGGTTCATTTTATGAGCAGGGTTCATTCAAAATGTAATCAAACAGAATCCAAACATAAACAAGTTATCCTCGAAATAGTTTGGAATTTCGTAAATCTGTTCGAAGAAATTTCGTTAACGAATATATTTACCAAAACATTTACGAAAACAGGGAGACAAGATAACTTAGGAAATGGTGCTGGTGCTCTGTCAAATCCACTGAAATTCACCTTCCAAATACATACACCTTGTCCTAAATACACACACCTTGCTCTAGATACATACACCTTGGTTGTGCCTGGGCAGTTATGTCACTGTAGCAGTGTCGAGCTGTCATCCGGTGCGCGTGGCACTCTGTGCAAAGTGCGCTCTCTCTTTGTTTGGTTAAAAAGGGCGTAAAATTGTGCTTGATCCACCAGATACTGTGCACAATGGAGGTAAAATGGCAAGTTATACTGTACAAAAGTGAAAACAGCTCCACAATAGGTGAAATAATGTTTGTATAAGTGACACATGGTTCCAGCACATAAGTGCGGTAAGCAGACTCAGATGGACACAGTTTTCCCGGTGATGGTGAACCGATCGGAGTGCAGTTTGTGTTTCAAATCAGTGATAAATGGCCAATAAAGAGGCTTCAGTGAAGAAACTGTGGTTTTTCGCTGCTTTTAGAACGAAATGTGGCGCGTGTAAGTTGTAGGCCACACCACCACCAACAACAACAACAACAGCCGTCAAAGTTGGTAGGCACACCATTTCTCGGGAAATCCCCGATTTCTCAGGTTTGGAAGTGAGTGAAAACGGTCGATAAGGTGGCCCAAATGTTGTGCGAGCCGAAAACGGGGTAAAAATCGGCCAATTAGTGCGAAAGCTACGTGGTCCAAAAAGTGCATCAGTGGTGGGGGGATGCAGTGTCGGGTGTTTGTTTTTGCGGCCAATTTCGCGCGGATCGGTCCGGAAGCGGTCCTTTCCGGTGTGGTAGTGTGCAATTAATTGATCGAACCCAAAAAACCGCAGTGAAAAACGTCTTAAGTAGGATAAATAAGTGAAAAAACGGAGGTGGCAGAAGTGTGTCAGTAGTGTGACAGCACCACCACGTGGCGGATATACCGCGTTTAATGCAAAAGTGTAAATAACTTGCTCATTTATGGATCGAATTGAGTGCGGTTTGAATTGTAGTGATGTGAACCGAGTGTGCAATCCGTTTCCGTCGGAAAAACGGTGGAAATTCGGAAATTTATGGAAATTTTTAGTCTGACGGCTTTCCGGCTTCCGAATTTTGACAAAAGCAAAAACGGATTCCCATCCGACAAAAATCGCCCGCGCCCAAGCGACAAAAAATAAAACTGCTCAAATTGGAAGCAGCTTTTCTGGTAAAATCGGAAGTGTGTTCGGAATAGCTGTTGGTGACTGGGAGGGTTTGCTAGGATATGTTGGAGGTGCTCGACAACTGGAGCCTGGAGAAAAAAGTGCCAGGTATATTTTGGTGTAAGATTATTCGTCACAGTGTCTCAATGAGTAAATTTGAGTTCGCGAAAAGTGCTCGATTTTTTTCGAGCGCTGTTTGAATGAATCAAAGCTTTTGCGAGAGCTGCTGTGTTATTTGAATTGTTCGGTAGCTTAAAAAACTGCTCTAAACTGCTCGGCTGGCCAGACAGGTGCAAATAGTGCATGATATATACTTTGGAGTGTGTGTGTTTACTGGTTCAGAGTGACTCTAAGAGTAAAATAAAGTGCGTGTTTTGTTGTAAGAGTGACACAAATTAACGGTAAGTGCGTGTTTTGTTGTTACTACTAAGGCTACTATTGCTAGTAATAGTTCAGAATATAACACTCCTCCCAACTTTAAATGAGATTTGATTCATTCCTGATATTCTGATTATACTTTCATGTGCCTAGCTTTTATGCTCTTTGATCTGCGTAGTTAAGGCGAGGATGATTCACTGCTTTTTTTTTGAATGCATATTTTGTTTGCCGGTAGGTACTCTAGTTTCATTATTTCCTGTCGTAGCATCAGTCATTGATATAGGTATAAGCAAAGTAGGGTGAAATTCACCTGAGAGCTGAGAAGCACGAATCTGATTGGTATGCACCATTCTAACATTCCCATGTAAATTAATTAAGTAAGTTCTAGGACTTATTTTCTCTAATACCATCGCGGGTATCCACCTTACAATGTCTTCTTGATGATTCCTATATAATATTTTGTCTCCACGGCTATAGGAATGATGAGTGGGTCTAACTGGTTTCGTTACACTGTTAGTGTTAGGATCTTAACTGGATTGCTCGTATTTAGTAATGTGCGAGGCACATAGTTAAACAATTGAGGATGATGGCTAGTGGATTGAGGGTGATAAGAAGGAGATTTCAATACTTTTATATTATCTGAATAACACGCATGTATAAACCCAGATGAGTTGAAAGGTGGCACCATTATCCGAGCACACTTCAGAAGGCAACCCAAAATACGTATACATTTCTTCCAATCGTTCCAATACACTCTCCGTACACGTTCTTCGTAGTATTTTCAAATGTATTAATTTTGAATAGGCATCCACTATTATCAGAAAGGTATTTCCATCAAAATGAAATAAATCCAAATGGATTCTTTGGAATGCATGAGTGGCTAGAGGCCATCTAGACGTAACTATTGCACTTGGTACCTTTTGCGTCTTTTGACACGCGGGCACTTTAAGTTCAGTAACTGATATGTGCTCAATCCGGTTTTCAGTTGGCAACGGTAAACGAGATAACGCATCGGCATTACTAATACATTTACCAGGCCTATGTACTATGCTATAGGAGTAATTAGACAAAATTACGGCCCATCTGTACAATCTAGAAATTGCCCCAGCAGAAGAACTCTTGTGTGGGTTAAACATTTGTTTGAACGCAGAACTATCGGTAACGAGAGTAAAACTCGTACCATACAAATACATGTGATTTTTTTTTGTTCCAAATACAACTGCTAATGCTTCTTTATGTATTTGCCCGTAATTTTGTTGCGCGGGTGTGAGTGTTGATAACGCAAAATACACAGGCTTCTCCAATTATCCCGCTAAGTGAGATAAAATAGCACCAACTCCGTACGGACTGGCATCCGTACGGCATGGTATTAGTGGCTTTTTTGGATCATACGGCTCTAATACGTCATTGGAGATCAACAATTCTTTACACTTTTTAAATGCCTTTTCACACTCGACTGTCCACGAGAATCTACTTTCTCTCCTAAACAATTTATATAACGGATGTAATTCCAACGACAGATTTGGCTAAAATTTGTGGAAGTAGTTCAAAAGACCTAAGAACGACTGTAATTTCTTAAGAACGACTATATATTTAGGTGCTGGAGCAAGACAGATTGCTTCCACTTTAGCTTTACATGGACGAATTCCGTCAGATGTGAGCATAAAACCGAGATGTTCAATTTCTGTTTAAAAAAATCGCGATCTGGCCCAATATATGTGCACTTTATGCTGATTTAATTAATCCAACACATGGAATAAATTTTCCTTGCATTTATGTAGCATACTGCCACCAATAAGGATATCATCTAAATACGGAATAGATTTTGTTCCTAGCAAAATTTGATCTATTATAGACTGAAATACTGAGGGCGCCGAACTTATCCCAAATGGCATTCTTGTATACCTGCATCATCCCACGGTGGGTGATTATGGTACATAACTCTTGAGTTGTGCCGTGACAATCGTACTTGGAGATAGGCTCCCGTTAAATCGATTTTACCAGTAACATTTGAAATTGCGAATCAGAATTTGCTAAGATGGCTTCAATAGCAGGCCAACGGATAAATGCTCCGTACAAATAAAGCGAGTCAATGTTCCATTAGCTTGGTACATAACTCTTGAGTTGTGCGTGACAATCGTACTTGGAGATAGGCTCCCGTTAAATCGATTTTACAGTAAAATTTGAAATTCGATAAATTTGCTAAGATGTCTTCAATAGCAGGCAACGGATAATGCTCCGTACAAATAAAGCGATTCAATGTAGCTTTCCCATCTAAACAAATTCTAGTTGTGCCATCTTGTTTTGGCGTAATTACGATTGGACTAGCCCACGTGGACGAACGAACAGGGACTATAATTCCCTTTTTCACCATGTGATTTATTTCTTCTACATTTTCGCGACATTTGAACGGTACCGTGTATGGTTTATGAAAAATTGGTACAGCACTTTGTTTAAGGACAATATCTGCTGTAAAACCTTCTATTTCCTGACTGACATCCCTAGAAAATACGTATGGGTATTGGTGTTCAATTTCAGACTTTAGACTGTGATGAATAGCACTAAGAGACGAGTAATTAAGACTTACCAATTTTCTCCATTCTGGCATTAGGACATCTAAGCTCGAGCGACCGAGGAGCGGTGTAAGCATCTTCTTTTTCTCCGGTTCCAGAACAAAACTGTAAAGTGAAACGAAATCTTCATATGTGTTTTTTACACGTACTGGTAGCTCCCCTATTGGACGAATAGTTTGCACTGATACCGTTTGGAACACTCTTGTCGTCCCACGCATCGGAACGTGAGATAGTTGCTCCTCGTACGTCTCTCTCGAAATCACCGTCTCGCACGCACCGGTGTCCACTTCGAACCGCACACGCACTCGCCTTCAATCTCCAGATCCATCATTGCGGGTGCATCCGTCCGCATTGTACTCGTACTGTTGAAACTGGCTCGCACGATCAAGTTTGTGATCCTCTCGTTTTGGCTCGTAGTTTGCTGCGATATCTCTACCGTCTCCTTCAACTAGTTCAGGCTGCACTGTTCCGAAGCTTCAACGAGTTCAGCAACCCGACCATGGTTTCGTCTCGTACGGCACAACGATGACACGTGACCAATATTACCGCATGCGTAACACTTCCATTGTTTGGCAGGACAGGTATCGGGGCTATGATCTCTACCACAACGAAAGCATTTATTATCTAGATGCCTTGCTGGTAAAGAACGCGTAGACAAACGCTTGCTCTTTTTTACTGCCGTTCGATCCGACGACTTCCACGATGTGCGTTGCTTGAACGCTACCAATTTTGCTGGTCCTTGCATTTCTCTGCATTCCAGCTCCGATGCTTCCCAACTTCTTCCAATCTCCAAGCTTTTTCAAACGTGAGATCACCTTCTGTTAGGAGCTTGGTTCGCAACCCGGAGTTTTGCAATTCTGCGACGAAGCGATCACGTAGCGCTTGCGACAAAAACATGCCGAAATCACACGATTGTGATAACGCTTTTAGCTCGATGATGAACTCCGTTATTGTCTGGTTTGCTGCTTGTTCGTACTTGTGGTACTTTTAGCGTTCGGCCATTACGTTGACCTTTGGCGCCAAATGCTGCTTCAGCAGCTCGTTCTGGCTCGTCTTACACGTTTTTGAACACGGATCCCCTGGCGAACATATTCGATTGGCTATCGAATAAAGTGACGGTCCAGCCATTGTCACTAACATTGGCACTTTCTTGGTTTCTTCCACATCATTAACGATGAAGAATTGTTGCTGGCGACTAACATACTTGTCGAAATTCTCTCCGATCACAAACGGTTCCATGTGGCCGAACATAGACATAGATAGCCACATTTACTTTCGTCATGCTTCACGTGGACGGTTTCTCTTCTTCCTGGTTCGGCATCCTTTGTTGCCGTACACATCAGCACTATACTACCGACACTGATCTCCGACACGAGATTTACCGGTAAATCGACGGATGAACTGCTTTTCTATCAATTGACTTCACACGATTTACACAAAAGCAAAAGTTCCGTTCCGCGTTTATCCTTTTTAATCCTCGTCGCCAAAATTATGTTATGGTTGCGGGTAGTTACGGTGTGTTGATACTTTACTTTGTGACATATAACGGAGAAAGAACGGTATAATCAGTTCGACGAGGGCTTTTATACTAATGCTACCTAAGATGTATGTGTGATCAAGGTGGAGCGCTTACTACTTCTTAGGCTACTATTGCTAGTAATAGTTCAGTATATAACAGATAGATACGTGGTACGCGAAGTAGAAGGATGTCAACTCACACAGTTACCCTACGAAGGGGTTCTCGAAGCCAATAAGTTAAGATGTTGGGCTGAGCCCACCGGATAGTAAATTGAGGGCAATTTATTTTCAGGATAGCCGAGTTGTAACGTCCGGATGATGTTGGGCTGAGCCCACCGGATAGTAAATTGAGGGCAATTTATTTTCAGGATAGCCGAGTTGTAACGTCCGGATGAATGTTACCCATTGTGTACATACCGTATGGCAACCGAATGACAACTTAACTGACAACCGACGACTCGCTTAAGGTGCAACCTGGGCAAGACGAACTGTCAGTGAGAATGAAGCCATTCTTTCGCGCGTTCTCTTACAGTTAGGACCGAACAGAAACCTTCCGTCTCCTAAACATACGCCATAATTCCTTCCGAAAGCCTTCCGTGGATGTAAATCCGTTGTGATAACCGTCCGCCATCAGCGGTTTACATTCGATGTACATGGTTCCGGTTCATTTTATGAGCAGGGTTCATTCAAAATGTAATCAAACAGAATCCAAACATAAACAAGTTATCCTCGAAATAGTTTGGAATTTCGTAAATCTGTTCGAAGAAATTTCGTTAACGAATATATTTACCAAAACATTTACGAAAACAGGGAGACAAGATAACTTAGGAAATGGTGCTGGTGCTCTGTCAAATCCACTGAAATTCACCTTCCAAATACATACACCTTGTCCTAAATACACACACCTTGCTCTAGATACATACACCTTGGTTGTGCCTGGGCAGTTATGTCACTGTAGCAGTGTCGAGCTGTCATCCGGTGCGCGTGGCACTCTGTGCAAAGTGCGCTCTCTCTTTGTTTGGTTAAAAAGGGCGTAAAATTGTGCTTGATCCACCAGATACTGTGCACAATGGAGGTAAAATGGCAAGTTATACTGTACAAAAGTGAAAACAGCTCCACAATAGGTGAAATAATGTTTGTATAAGTGACACATGGTTCCAGCACATAAGTGCGGTAAGCAGACTCAGATGGACACAGTTTTCCCGGTGATGGTGAACCGATCGGAGTGCAGTTTGTGTTTCAAATCAGTGATAAATGGCCAATAAAGAGGCTTCAGTGAAGAAACTGTGGTTTTTCGCTGCTTTTAGAACGAAATGTGGCGCGTGTAAGTTGTAGGCCACACCACCACCACCAACAACAACAACAGCCGTCAAAGTTGGTAGGCACACCATTTCTCGGGAAATCCCCGATTTCTCAGGTTTGGAAGTGAGTGAAAACGGTCGATAAGGTGGCCCAAATGTTGTGCGAGCCGAAAACGGGGTAAAAATCGGCCAATTAGTGCGAAAGCTACGTGGTCCAAAAAGTGCATCAGTGGTGGGGGGATGCAGTGTCGGGTGTTTGTTTTTGCGGGAAATTTCGCGCGGATCGGTCCGGAAGCGGTCCTTTCCGGTGTGGTAGTGTGCAATTAATTGATCGAACCCAAAAAACCGCAGTGAAAAACGTCTTAAGTAGGATAAATAAGTGAAAAAACGGAGGTGGCAGAAGTGTGTTAGTAGTGTGACAGCACCACCACGTGGCGGATATACCGCGTTTAATGCAAAAGTGTAAATAACTTGCTCATTTATGGATCGAATTGAATGCGGTTTGAATTGTAGTGATGTGAACCGAGTGTGCAATCCGTTTCCGTCGGAAAAACGGTGGAAATTCGGAAATTTATGGAAATTTTTAGTCTGACGGCTTTCCGGCTTCCGAATTTTGACACAAGCAAAAACGGATTCCCATCCGACAAAAATCGCCCGCGCCCAAGCGACAAAAAATAAAACTGCGCTCTAAACTAAACTTCGAGCGCTGTTTGAATGAATCAAAGCTTTTGCGAGAGCTGCTGTGTTATTTGAATTGTTCGGTAGCTTAAAAAACTGCTCTAAACTGCTCGGCTGGCCAGACAGGTGCAAATAGTGCATGATATATACTTTGGAGTGTGTGTGTTTACTGGTTCAGAGTGACTCTAAGAGTAAAATAAAGTGTGCGATTAGTGCTCGATTCTTTAGGCACTGCTGGAGTGACACAAATTAACGGTAAGTGCGTGTTTTGTTGTTACTACTAAGGCTACTATTGCTAGTAATAGTTCAGAATATAACACTCCTCCCAACTTTAAATGAGATTTGATTCATTCCTGATATTCTGATTATACTTTCATGTGCCTAGCTTTTATGCTCTTTGATCTGCGTAGTTAAGGCGAGGATGATTCACTGCTTTTTTTTTTGAATGCATATTTTGTTTGCCGGTAGGTACTCTAGTTTCATTATTTCCTGTCGTAGCATCAGTCATTGATATAGGTATAAGCAAAGTAGGGTGAAATTCACCTGAGAGCTGAGAAGCACGAATCTGATTGGTATGCACCATTCTAACATTCCCATGTAAATTAATTAAGTAAGTTCTAGGACTTATTTTCTCTAATACCATCGCGGGTATCCACCTTACAATGTCTTCTTGATGATTCCTATATAATATTTTGTCTCCACGGCTATAGGAATGATGAGTGGGTCTAACTGGTTTCGTTACACTGTTAGTGTTAGGATCTTAACTGGATTGCTCGTATTTAGTAATGTGCGAGGCACATAGTTAAACAATAATGAAGATGGAGTTTTGCCAGTGGACGTAGATGGAGTATTACGATACTTTAAAAGAACCTTGTTAATCTTTTTCTGAAGTGGTATCGGTTTTAATCGCTCATCTATCAGATACTTTTTCAAGACATTCTTGATCGTCTGTACCCCCCTCTCCGCTAGTTCGCTAGTGGATTGAGGGTGATAAGAAGGAGATTTCAATACTTTTATATTATCTGAATAACACGCATGTATAAACCCAGATGAGTTGAAAGGTGGCACCATTATCCGAGCACACTTCAGAAGGCAACCCAAAATACGTATACATTTCTTCCAATCGTTCCAATACACTCTCCGTACACGTTCTTCGTAGTATTTTCAAATGTATTAATTTTGAATAGGCATCCACTATTATCAGAAAGGTATTTCCATCAAAATGAAATAAATCCAAATGGATTCTTTGGAATGCATGAGTGGCTAGAGGCCATCTAGACGTAACTATTGCACTTGGTACCTTTTGCGTCTTTTGACACGCGGGCACTTTAAGTTCAGTAACTGATATGTGCTCAATCCGGTTTTCAGTTGGCAACGGTAAACGAGATAACGCATCGGCATTACTAATACATTTACCAGGCCTATGTACTATGCTATAGGAGTAATTAGACAAAATACGGCCCATCTGTACAATCTAGAAATTGCCCCAGCAGAAGAACTCTTGTGTGGGTTAAACATTTGTTTGAACGCAGAACTATCGGTAACGAGAGTAAAACTCGTACCATACAAATACATGTGATTTTTTTTTGTTCCAAATACAACTGCTAATGCTTCTTTATGTATTTGCCCGTAATTTTGTTGCACGGGTGTGAGTGTTGATAACGCAAAATACACAGGCTTCTCCAATTATCCCGCTAAGTGAGATAAAATAGCACCAACTCCGTACGGACTGGCATCCGTACGGCATGGTATTAGTGGCTTTTTTGGATCATACGGCTCTAATACGTCATTGGAGATCAACAATTCTTTACACTTTTTAAATGCCTTTTCACACTCGACTGTCCACGAGAATCTACTTTCTCTCCTAAACAATTTATATAACGGATGTAATTCCAACGACAGATTTGGCTAAAATTTGTGGAAGTAGTTCAAAAGACCTAAGAACGACTGTAATTTCTTAAGAACGACTATATATTTAGGTGCTGGAGCAAGACAGATTGCTTCCACTTTAGCTTTACATGGACGAATTCCGTCAGATGTGAGCATAAAACCGAGATGTTCAATTTCTGTTTAAAAAAATCGCGATCTGGCCCAATATATGTGCACTTTATGCTGATTTAATTAATCCAACACATGGAATAAATTTTCCTTGCATTTATGTAGCATACTGCCACCAATAAGGATATCATCTAAATACGGAATAGATTTTGTTCCTAGCAAAATTTGATCTATTATAGACTGAAATACTGAGGGCGCCGAACTTATCCCAAATGGCATTCTTGTATACCTGCATCATCCACGGTGGGTATTTATGGTACATAACTCTTGAGTTGTGCGTGACAATCGTACTTGGAGATAGGCTCCCGTTAAATCGATTTTACAGTAACATTTGAAATTCGATAAATTTGCTAAGATGTCTTCAATAGCAGGCAACGGATAATGCTCCGTACAAATAAAGCGATTCAATGTAGCTTTCCCATCTAAACAAATTCTAATTGTGCCATCTTGTTTTGGCGTAATTACGATTGGACTAGCCCACGTGGACGAACGAACAGGGACTATAATTCCCTTTTTCACCATGTGATTTATTTCTTCTACATTTTCGCGACATTTGAACGGTACCGTGTATGGTTTATGAAAAATTGGTACAGCACTTTGTTTAAGGACAATATCTGCTGTAAAACCTTCTATTTCCTGACTGACATCCCTAGAAAATACGTATGGGTATTGGTGTTCAATTTCAGACTTTAGACTGTGATGAATAGCACTAAGAGACGAGTAATTAAGACTTACCAATTTTCTCCATTCTGGCATTAGGACATCTAAGCTCGAGCGACCGAGGAGCGGTGTAAGCATCTTCTTTTTCTCCGGTTCCAGAACAAAACTGTAAAGTGAAACGAAATCTTCATATGTGTTTTTTACACGTACTGGTAGCTCCCCTATTGGACGAATAGTTTGCACTGATACCGTTTGGAACACTCTTGTCGTCCCACGCATCGGAACGTGAGATAGTTGCTCCTCGTACGTCTCTCTCGAAATCACCGTCTCGCACGCACCGGTGTCCACTTCGAACCGCACACGCACTCGCCTTCAATCTCCAGATCCATCATTGCGGGTGCATCCGTCCGCATTGTACTCGTACTGTTGAAACTGGCTCGCACGATCAAGTTTGTGATCCTCTCGTTTTGGCTCGTAGTTTGCTGCGATATCTCTACCGTCTCCTTCAACTAGTTCAGGCTGCACTGTTCCGAAGCTTCAACGAGTTCAGCAACCCGACCATGGTTTCGTCTCGTACGGCACAACGATGACACGTGACCAATATTACCGCATGCGTAACACTTCCATTGTTTGGCAGGACAGGTATCGGGGCTATGATCTCTACCACAACGAAAGCATTTATTATCTAGATGCCTTGCTGGTAAAGAACGCGTAGACAAACGCTTGCTCTTTTTTACTGCCGTTCGATCCGACGACTTCCACGATGTGCGTTGCTTGAACGCTACCAATTTTGCTGGTCCTTGCATTTCTCTGCATTCCAGCTCCGATGCTTCCCAACTTCTTCCAATCTCCAAGCTTTTTCAAACGTGAGATCACCTTCTGTTAGGAGCTTGGTTCGCAACCCGGAGTTTTGCAATTCTGCGACGAAGCGATCACGTAGCGCTTGCGACAAAAACGTGCCGAAATCACACGATTGTGATAACGCTTTTAGCTCGATGATGAACTCCGTTATTGTCTGGTTTGCTGCTTGTTCGTACTTGTGGTACTTTTAGCGTTCGGCCATTACGTTGACCTTTGGCGCCAAATGCTGCTTCAGCAGCTCGTTCTGGCTCGTCTTACACGTTTTTGAACACGGATCCCCTGGCGAACATATTCGATTGGCTATCGAATAAAGTGACGGTCCAGCCATTGTCACTAACATTGGCACTTTCTTGGTTTCTTCCACATCATTAACGATGAAGAATTGTTGCTGGCGACTAACATACTTGTCGAAATTCTCTCCGATCACAAACGGTTCCATGTGGCCGAACATAGACATAGATAGCCACATTTACTTTCGTCATGCTTCACGTGGACGGTTTCTCTTCTTCCTGGTTCGGCATCCTTTGTTGCCGTACACATCAGCACTATACTACCGACACTGATCTCCGACACGAGATTTACCGGTAAATCGACGGATGAACTGCTTTTCTATCAATTGACTTCACACGATTTACACAAAAGCAAAAGTTCCGTTCCGCGTTTATCCTTTTTAATCCTCGTCGCCAAAATTATGTTATGGTTGCGGGTAGTTACGGTGTGTTGATACTTTACTTTGTGACATATAACGGAGAAAGAACGGTATAATCAGTTCGACGAGGGCTTTTATACTAATGCTACCTAAGATGTATGTGTGATCAAGGTGGAGCGCTTACTACTTCTTAGGCTACTATTGCTAGTGATAGTTCAGTATATAACAGATAGATACGTGGTACGCGAAGTAGAAGGATGTCAACTCACACAGTTACCCTACGAAGGGGTTCTCGAAGCCAATAAGTTAAGATGTTGGGCTGAGCCCACCGGATAGTAAATTGAGGGCAATTTATTTTCAGGATAGCCGAGTTGTAACGTCCGGATGATGTTGGGCTGAGCCCACCGGATAGTAAATTGAGGGCAATTTATTTTCAGGATAGCCGAGTTGTAACGTCCGGATGAATGTTACCCATTGTGTACATACCGTATGGCAACCGAATGACAACTTAACTGACAACCGACGACTCGCTTAAGGTGCAACCTGGGCAAGACGAACTGTCAGTGAGAATGAAGCCATTCTTTCGCGCGTTCTCTTACAGTTAGGACCGAACAGAAACCTTCCGTCTCCTAAACATACGCCATAATTCCTTCCGAAAGCCTTCCGTGGATGTAAATCCGTTGTGATAACCGTCCGCCATCAGCGGTTTACATTCGATGTACATGGTTCCGGTTCATTTTATGAGCAGGGTTCATTCAAAATGTAATCAAACAGAATCCAAACATAAACAAGTTATCCTCGAAATAGTTTGGAATTTCGTAAATCTGTTCGAAGAAATTTCGTTAACGAATATATTTACCAAAACATTTACGAAAACAGGGAGACAAGATAACTTAGGAAATGGTGCTGGTGCTCTGTCAAATCCACTGAAATTCACCTTCCAAATACATACACCTTGTCCTAAATACACACACCTTGCTCTAGATACATACACCTTGGTTGTGCCTGGGCAGTTATGTCACTGTAGCAGTGTCGAGCTGTCATCCGGTGCGCGTGGCACTCTGTGCAAAGTGCGCTCTCTCTTTGTTTGGTTAAAAAGGGCGTAAAATTGTGCTTGATCCACCAGATACTGTGCACAATGGAGGTAAAATGGCAAGTTATACTGTACAAAAGTGAAAACAGCTCCACAATAGGTGAAATAATGTTTGTATAAGTGACACATGGTTCCAGCACATAAGTGCGGTAAGCAGACTCAGATGGACACAGTTTTCCCGGTGATGGTGAACCGATCGGAGTGCAGTTTGTGTTTCAAATCAGTGATAAATGGCCAATAAAGAGGCTTCAGTGAAGAAACTGTGGTTTTTCGCTGCTTTTAGAACGAAATGTGGCGCGTGTAAGTTGTAGGCCACACCACCACCAACAACAACAACAACAGCCGTCAAAGTTGGTAGGCACACCATTTCTCGGGAAATCCCCGATTTCTCAGGTTTGGAAGTGAGTGAAAACGGTCGATAAGGTGGCCCAAATGTTGTGCGAGCCGAAAACGGGGTAAAAATCGGCCAATTAGTGCGAAAGCTACGTGGTCCAAAAAGTGCATCAGTGGTGGGGGGATGCAGTGTCGGGTGTTTGTTTTTGCGGCCAATTTCGCGCGGATCGGTCCGGAAGCGGTCCTTTCCGGTGTGGTAGTGTGCAATTAATTGATCGAACCCAAAAAACCGCAGTGAAAAACGTCTTAAGTAGGATAAATAAGTGAAAAAACGGAGGTGGCAGAAGTGTGTCAGTAGTGTGACAGCACCACCACGTGGCGGATATACCGCGTTTAATGCAAAAGTGTAAATAACTTGCTCATTTATGGATCGAATTGAGTGCGGTTTGAATTGTAGTGATGTGAACCGAGTGTGCAATCCGTTTCCGTCGGAAAAACGGTGGAAATTCGGAAATTTATGGAAATTTTTAGTCTGACGGCTTTCCGGCTTCCGAATTTTGACAAAAGCAAAAACGGATTCCCATCCGACAAAAATCGCCCGCGCCCAAGCGACAAAAAATAAAACTGCTCAAATTGGAAGCAGCTTTTCTGGTAAAATCGGAAGTGTGTTCGGAATAGCTGTTGGTGACTGGGAGGGTTTGCTAGGATATGTTGGAGGTGCTCGACAACTGGAGCCTGGAGAAAAAAGTGCCAGGTATATTTTGGTGTAAGATTATTCGTCACAGTGTCTCAATGAGTAAATTTGAGTTCGCGAAAAGTGCTCGATTTTTTTCGAGCGCTGTTTGAATGAATCAAAGCTTTTGCGAGAGCTGCTGTGTTATTTGAATTGTTCGGTAGCTTAAAAAACTGCTCTAAACTGCTCGGCTGGCCAGACAGGTGCAAATAGTGCATGATATATACTTTGGAGTGTGTGTGTTTACTGGTTCAGAGTGACTCTAAGAGTAAAATAAAGTGCGTGTTTTGTTGTAAGAGTGACACAAATTAACGGTAAGTGCGTGTTTTGTTGTTACTACTAAGGCTACTATTGCTAGTAATAGTTCAGAATATAACACTCCTCCCAACTTTAAATGAGATTTGATTCATTCCTGATATTCTGATTATACTTTCATGTGCCTAGCTTTTATGCTCTTTGATCTGCGTAGTTAAGGCGAGGATGATTCACTGCTTTTTTTTTGAATGCATATTTTGTTTGCCGGTAGGTACTCTAGTTTCATTATTTCCTGTCGTAGCATCAGTCATTGATATAGGTATAAGCAAAGTAGGGTGAAATTCACCTGAGAGCTGAGAAGCACGAATCTGATTGGTATGCACCATTCTAACATTCCCATGTAAATTAATTAAGTAAGTTCTAGGACTTATTTTCTCTAATACCATCGCGGGTATCCACCTTACAATGTCTTCTTGATGATTCCTATATAATATTTTGTCTCCACGGCTATAGGAATGATGAGTGGGTCTAACTGGTTTCGTTACACTGTTAGTGTTAGGATCTTAACTGGATTGCTCGTATTTAGTAATGTGCGAGGCACATAGTTAAACAATTGAGGATGATGGCTAGTGGATTGAGGGTGATAAGAAGGAGATTTCAATACTTTTATATTATCTGAATAACACGCATGTATAAACCCAGATGAGTTGAAAGGTGGCACCATTATCCGAGCACACTTCAGAAGGCAACCCAAAATACGTATACATTTCTTCCAATCGTTCCAATACACTCTCCGTACACGTTCTTCGTAGTATTTTCAAATGTATTAATTTTGAATAGGCATCCACTATTATCAGAAAGGTATTTCCATCAAAATGAAATAAATCCAAATGGATTCTTTGGAATGCATGAGTGGCTAGAGGCCATCTAGACGTAACTATTGCACTTGGTACCTTTTGCGTCTTTTGACACGCGGGCACTTTAAGTTCAGTAACTGATATGTGCTCAATCCGGTTTTCAGTTGGCAACGGTAAACGAGATAACGCATCGGCATTACTAATACATTTACCAGGCCTATGTACTATGCTATAGGAGTAATTAGACAAAATTACGGCCCATCTGTACAATCTAGAAATTGCCCCAGCAGAAGAACTCTTGTGTGGGTTAAACATTTGTTTGAACGCAGAACTATCGGTAACGAGAGTAAAACTCGTACCATACAAATACATGTGATTTTTTTTTGTTCCAAATACAACTGCTAATGCTTCTTTATGTATTTGCCCGTAATTTTGTTGCGCGGGTGTGAGTGTTGATAACGCAAAATACACAGGCTTCTCCAATTATCCCGCTAAGTGAGATAAAATAGCACCAACTCCGTACGGACTGGCATCCGTACGGCATGGTATTAGTGGCTTTTTTGGATCATACGGCTCTAATACGTCATTGGAGATCAACAATTCTTTACACTTTTTAAATGCCTTTTCACACTCGACTGTCCACGAGAATCTACTTTCTCTCCTAAACAATTTATATAACGGATGTAATTCCAACGACAGATTTGGCTAAAATTTGTGGAAGTAGTTCAAAAGACCTAAGAACGACTGTAATTTCTTAAGAACGACTATATATTTAGGTGCTGGAGCAAGACAGATTGCTTCCACTTTAGCTTTACATGGACGAATTCCGTCAGATGTGAGCATAAAACCGAGATGTTCAATTTCTGTTTAAAAAAATCGCGATCTGGCCCAATATATGTGCACTTTATGCTGATTTAATTAATCCAACACATGGAATAAATTTTCCTTGCATTTATGTAGCATACTGCCACCAATAAGGATATCATCTAAATACGGAATAGATTTTGTTCCTAGCAAAATTTGATCTATTATAGACTGAAATACTGAGGGCGCCGAACTTATCCCAAATGGCATTCTTGTATACCTGCATCATCCACGGTGGGTATTTATGGTACATAACTCTTGAGTTGTGCGTGACAATCGTACTTGGAGATAGGCTCCCGTTAAATCGATTTTACAGTAACATTTGAAATTCGATAAATTTGCTAAGATGTCTTCAATAGCAGGCAACGGATAATGCTCCGTACAAATAAAGCGATTCAATGTAGCTTTCCCATCTAAACAAATTCTAATTGTGCCATCTTGTTTTGGCGTAATTACGATTGGACTAGCCCACGTGGACGAACGAACAGGGACTATAATTCCCTTTTTCACCATGTGATTTATTTCTTCTACATTTTCGCGACATTTGAACGGTACCGTGTATGGTTTATGAAAAATTGGTACAGCACTTTGTTTAAGGACAATATCTGCTGTAAAACCTTCTATTTCCTGACTGACATCCCTAGAAAATACGTATGGGTATTGGTGTTCAATTTCAGACTTTAGACTGTGATGAATAGCACTAAGAGACGAGTAATTAAGACTTACCAATTTTCTCCATTCTGGCATTAGGACATCTAAGCTCGAGCGACCGAGGAGCGGTGTAAGCATCTTCTTTTTCTCCGGTTCCAGAACAAAACTGTAAAGTGAAACGAAATCTTCATATGTGTTTTTTACACGTACTGGTAGCTCCCCTATTGGACGAATAGTTTGCACTGATACCGTTTGGAACACTCTTGTCGTCCCACGCATCGGAACGTGAGATAGTTGCTCCTCGTACGTCTCTCTCGAAATCACCGTCTCGCACGCACCGGTGTCCACTTCGAACCGCACACGCACTCGCCTTCAATCTCCAGATCCATCATTGCGGGTGCATCCGTCCGCATTGTACTCGTACTGTTGAAACTGGCTCGCACGATCAAGTTTGTGATCCTCTCGTTTTGGCTCGTAGTTTGCTGCGATATCTCTACCGTCTCCTTCAACTAGTTCAGGCTGCACTGTTCCGAAGCTTCAACGAGTTCAGCAACCCGACCATGGTTTCGTCTCGTACGGCACAACGATGACACGTGACCAATATTACCGCATGCGTAACACTTCCATTGTTTGGCAGGACAGGTATCGGGGCTATGATCTCTACCACAACGAAAGCATTTATTATCTAGATGCCTTGCTGGTAAAGAACGCGTAGACAAACGCTTGCTCTTTTTTACTGCCGTTCGATCCGACGACTTCCACGATGTGCGTTGCTTGAACGCTACCAATTTTGCTGGTCCTTGCATTTCTCTGCATTCCAGCTCCGATGCTTCCCAACTTCTTCCAATCTCCAAGCTTTTTCAAACGTGAGATCACCTTCTGTTAGGAGCTTGGTTCGCAACCCGGAGTTTTGCAATTCTGCGACGAAGCGATCACGTAGCGCTTGCGACAAAAACGTGCCGAAATCACACGATTGTGATAACGCTTTTAGCTCGATGATGAACTCCGTTATTGTCTGGTTTGCTGCTTGTTCGTACTTGTGGTACTTTTAGCGTTCGGCCATTACGTTGACCTTTGGCGCCAAATGCTGCTTCAGCAGCTCGTTCTGGCTCGTCTTACACGTTTTTGAACACGGATCCCCTGGCGAACATATTCGATTGGCTATCGAATAAAGTGACGGTCCAGCCATTGTCACTAACATTGGCACTTTCTTGGTTTCTTCCACATCATTAACGATGAAGAATTGTTGCTGGCGACTAACATACTTGTCGAAATTCTCTCCGATCACAAACGGTTCCATGTGGCCGAACATAGACATAGATAGCCACATTTACTTTCGTCATGCTTCACGTGGACGGTTTCTCTTCTTCCTGGTTCGGCATCCTTTGTTGCCGTACACATCAGCACTATACTACCGACACTGATCTCCGACACGAGATTTACCGGTAAATCGACGGATGAACTGCTTTTCTATCAATTGACTTCACACGATTTACACAAAAGCAAAAGTTCCGTTCCGCGTTTATCCTTTTTAATCCTCGTCGCCAAAATTATGTTATGGTTGCGGGTAGTTACGGTGTGTTGATACTTTACTTTGTGACATATAACGGAGAAAGAACGGTATAATCAGTTCGACGAGGGCTTTTATACTAATGCTACCTAAGATGTATGTGTGATCAAGGTGGAGCGCTTACTACTTCTTAGGCTACTATTGCTAGTGATAGTTCAGTATATAACAGATAGATACGTGGTACGCGAAGTAGAAGGATGTCAACTCACACAGTTACCCTACGAAGGGGTTCTCGAAGCCAATAAGTTAAGATGTTGGGCTGAGCCCACCGGATAGTAAATTGAGGGCAATTTATTTTCAGGATAGCCGAGTTGTAACGTCCGGATGATGTTGGGCTGAGCCCACCGGATAGTAAATTGAGGGCAATTTATTTTCAGGATAGCCGAGTTGTAACGTCCGGATGAATGTTACCCATTGTGTACATACCGTATGGCAACCGAATGACAACTTAACTGACAACCGACGACTCGCTTAAGGTGCAACCTGGGCAAGACGAACTGTCAGTGAGAATGAAGCCATTCTTTCGCGCGTTCTCTTACAGTTAGGACCGAACAGAAACCTTCCGTCTCCTAAACATACGCCATAATTCCTTCCGAAAGCCTTCCGTGGATGTAAATCCGTTGTGATAACCGTCCGCCATCAGCGGTTTACATTCGATGTACATGGTTCCGGTTCATTTTATGAGCAGGGTTCATTCAAAATGTAATCAAACAGAATCCAAACATAAACAAGTTATCCTCGAAATAGTTTGGAATTTCGTAAATCTGTTCGAAGAAATTTCGTTAACGAATATATTTACCAAAACATTTACGAAAACAGGGAGACAAGATAACTTAGGAAATGGTGCTGGTGCTCTGTCAAATCCACTGAAATTCACCTTCCAAATACATACACCTTGTCCTAAATACACACACCTTGCTCTAGATACATACACCTTGGTTGTGCCTGGGCAGTTATGTCACTGTAGCAGTGTCGAGCTGTCATCCGGTGCGCGTGGCACTCTGTGCAAAGTGCGCTCTCTCTTTGTTTGGTTAAAAAGGGCGTAAAATTGTGCTTGATCCACCAGATACTGTGCACAATGGAGGTAAAATGGCAAGTTATACTGTACAAAAGTGAAAACAGCTCCACAATAGGTGAAATAATGTTTGTATAAGTGACACATGGTTCCAGCACATAAGTGCGGTAAGCAGACTCAGATGGACACAGTTTTCCCGGTGATGGTGAACCGATCGGAGTGCAGTTAGTGTTTCAAATCAGTGATAAATGGCCAATAAAGAGGCTTCAGTGAAGAAACTGTGGTTTTTCGCTGCTTTTAGAACGAAATGTGGCGCGTGTAAGTTGTAGGCCACACCACCACCAACAACAACAACAACAGCCGTCAAAGTTGGTAGGCACACCATTTCTCGGGAAATCCCCGATTTCTCAGGTTTGGAAGTGAGTGAAAACGGTCGATAAGGTGGCCCAAATGTTGTGCGAGCCGAAAACGGGGTAAAAATCGGCCAATTAGTGCGAAAGCTACGTGGTCCAAAAAGTGCATCAGTGGTGGGGGGATGCAGTGTCGGGTGTTTGTTTTTGCGGCCAATTTCGCGCGGATCGGTCCGGAAGCGGTCCTTTCCGGTGTGGTAGTGTGCAATTAATTGATCGAACCCAAAAAACCGCAGTGAAAAACGTCTTAAGTAGGATAAATAAGTGAAAAAACGGAGGTGGCAGAAGTGTGTCAGTAGTGTGACAGCACCACCACGTGGCGGATATACCGCGTTTAATGCAAAAGTGTAAATAACTTGCTCATTTATGGATCGAATTGAGTGCGGTTTGAATTGTAGTGATGTGAACCGAGTGTGCAATCCGTTTCCGTCGGAAAAACGGTGGAAATTCGGAAATTTATGGAAATTTTTAGTCTGACGGCTTTCCGGCTTCCGAATTTTGACAAAAGCAAAAACGGATTCCCATCCGACAAAAATCGCCCGCGCCCAAGCGACAAAAAATAAAACTGCTCAAATTGGAAGCAGCTTTTCTGGTAAAATCGGAAGTGTGTTCGGAATAGCTGTTGGTGACTGGGAGGGTTTGCTAGGATATGTTGGAGGTGCTCGACAACTGGAGCCTGGAGAAAAAAGTGCCAGGTATATTTTGGTGTAAGATTATTCGTCACAGTGTCTCAATGAGTAAATTTGAGTTCGCGAAAAGTGCTCGATTTTTTTCGAGCGCTGTTTGAATGAATCAAAGCTTTTGCGAGAGCTGCTGTGTTATTTGAATTGTTCGGTAGCTTAAAAAACTGCTCTAAACTGCTCGGCTGGCCAGACAGGTGCAAATAGTGCATGATATATACTTTGGAGTGTGTGTGTTTACTGGTTCAGAGTGACTCTAAGAGTAAAATAAAGTGCGTGTTTTGTTGTAAGAGTGACACAAATTAACGGTAAGTGCGTGTTTTGTTGTTACTACTAAGGCTACTATTGCTAGTAATAGTTCAGAATATAACACTCCTCCCAACTTTAAATGAGATTTGATTCATTCCTGATATTCTGATTATACTTTCATGTGCCTAGCTTTTATGCTCTTTGATCTGCGTAGTTAAGGCGAGGATGATTCACTGCTTTTTTTTTGAATGCATATTTTGTTTGCCGGTAGGTACTCTAGTTTCATTATTTCCTGTCGTAGCATCAGTCATTGATATAGGTATAAGCAAAGTAGGGTGAAATTCACCTGAGAGCTGAGAAGCACGAATCTGATTGGTATGCACCATTCTAACATTCCCATGTAAATTAATTAAGTAAGTTCTAGGACTTATTTTCTCTAATACCATCGCGGGTATCCACCTTACAATGTCTTCTTGATGATTCCTATATAATATTTTGTCTCCACGGCTATAGGAATGATGAGTGGGTCTAACTGGTTTCGTTACACTGTTAGTGTTAGGATCTTAACTGGATTGCTCGTATTTAGTAATGTGCGAGGCACATAGTTACACAATTGAGGATGATGGCTAGTGGATTGAGGGTGATAAGAAGGAGATTTCAATACTTTTATATTATCTGAATAACACGCATGTATAAACCCAGATGAGTTGAAAGGTGGCACCATTATCCGAGCACACTTCAGAAGGCAACCCAAAATACGTATACATTTCTTCCAATCGTTCCAATACACTCTCCGTACACGTTCTTCGTAGTATTTTCAAATGTATTAATTTTGAATAGGCATCCACTATTATCAGAAAGGTATTTCCATCAAAATGAAATAAATCCAAATGGATTCTTTGGAATGCATGAGTGGCTAGAGGCCATCTAGACGTAACTATTGCACTTGGTACCTTTTGCGTCTTTTGACACGCGGGCACTTTAAGTTCAGTAACTGATATGTGCTCAATCCGGTTTTCAGTTGGCAACGGTAAACGAGATAACGCATCGGCATTACTAATACATTTACCAGGCCTATGTACTATGCTATAGGAGTAATTAGACAAAATTACGGCCCATCTGTACAATCTAGAAATTGCCCCAGCAGAAGAACTCTTGTGTGGGTTAAACATTTGTTTGAACGCAGAACTATCGGTAACGAGAGTAAAACTCGTACCATACAAATACATGTGATTTTTTTTTGTTCCAAATACAACTGCTAATGCTTCTTTATGTATTTGCCCGTAATTTTGTTGCGCGGGTGTGAGTGTTGATAACGCAAAATACACAGGCTTCTCCAATTATCCCGCTAAGTGAGATAAAATAGCACCAACTCCGTACGGACTGGCATCCGTACGGCATGGTATTAGTGGCTTTTTTGGATCATACGGCTCTAATACGTCATTGGAGATCAACAATTCTTTACACTTTTTAAATGCCTTTTCACACTCGACTGTCCACGAGAATCTACTTTCTCTCCTAAACAATTTATATAACGGATGTAATTCCAACGACAGATTTGGCTAAAATTTGTGGAAGTAGTTCAAAAGACCTAAGAACGACTGTAATTTCTTAAGAACGACTATATATTTAGGTGCTGGAGCAAGACAGATTGCTTCCACTTTAGCTTTACATGGACGAATTCCGTCAGATGTGAGCATAAAACCGAGATGTTCAATTTCTGTTTAAAAAAATCGCGATCTGGCCCAATATATGTGCACTTTATGCTGATTTAATTAATCCAACACATGGAATAAATTTTCCTTGCATTTATGTAGCATACTGCCACCAATAAGGATATCATCTAAATACGGAATAGATTTTGTTCCTAGCGAAAATTTGATCTATTATAGACCTGAAATACTGAGGGCGCCGAACTTATCCCAAATGGCATTCTTGTATACCTGCATCATCCACGGTGGGTATTTATGGTACATAACTCTTGAGTTGTGCGTGACAATCGTACTTGGAGATAGGCTCCCGTTAAATCGATTTTACAGTAACATTTGAAATTCGATAAATTTGCTAAGATGTCTTCAATAGCAGGCAACGGATAATGCTCCGTACAAATAAAGCGATTCAATGTAGCTTTCCCATCTAAACAAATTCTAATTGTGCCATCTTGTTTTGGCGTAATTACGATTGGACTAGCCCACGTGGACGAACGAACAGGGACTATAATTCCCTTTTTCACCATGTGATTTATTTCTTCTACATTTTCGCGACATTTGAACGGTACCGTGTATGGTTTATGAAAAATTGGTACAGCACTTTGTTTAAGGACAATATCTGCTGTAAAACCTTCTATTTCCTGACTGACATCCCTAGAAAATACGTATGGGTATTGGTGTTCAATTTCAGACTTTAGACTGTGATGAATAGCACTAAGAGACGAGTAATTAAGACTTACCAATTTTCTCCATTCTGGCATTAGGACATCTAAGCTCGAGCGACCGAGGAGCGGTGTAAGCATCTTCTTTTTCTCCGGTTCCAGAACAAAACTGTAAAGTGAAACGAAATCTTCATATGTGTTTTTTACACGTACTGGTAGCTCCCCTATTGGACGAATAGTTTGCACTGATACCGTTTGGAACACTCTTGTCGTCCCACGCATCGGAACGTGAGATAGTTGCTCCTCGTACGTCTCTCTCGAAATCACCGTCTCGCACGCACCGGTGTCCACTTCGAACCGCACACGCACTCGCCTTCAATCTCCAGATCCATCATTGCGGGTGCATCCGTCCGCATTGTACTCGTACTGTTGAAACTGGCTCGCACGATCAAGTTTGTGATCCTCTCGTTTTGGCTCGTAGTTTGCTGCGATATCTCTACCGTCTCCTTCAACTAGTTCAGGCTGCACTGTTCCGAAGCTTCAACGAGTTCAGCAACCCGACTATGGTTTCGTCTCGTACGGCACAACGATGACACGTGACCAATATTACCGCATGCGTAACACTTCCATTGTTTGGCAGGACAGGTATCGGGGCTATGATCTCTACCACAACGAAAGCATTTATTATCTAGATGCCTTGCTGGTAAAGAACGCGTAGACAAACGCTTGCTCTTTTTTACTGCCGTTCGATCCGACGACTTCCACGATGTGCGTTGCTTGAACGCTACCAATTTTGCTGGTCCTTGCATTTCTCTGCATTCCAGCTCCGATGCTTCCCAACTTCTTCCAATCTCCAAGCTTTTTCAAACGTGAGATCACCTTCTGTTAGGAGCTTGGTTCGCAACCCGGAGTTTTGCAATTCTGCGACGAAGCGATCACGTAGCGCTTGCGACAAAAACATGCCGAAATCACACGATTGTGATAACGCTTTTAGCTCGATGATGAACTCCGTTATTGTCTGGTTTGCTGCTTGTTCGTACTTGTGGTACTTTTAGCGTTCGGCCATTACGTTGACCTTTGGCGCCAAATGCTGCTTCAGCAGCTCGTTCTGGCTCGTCTTACACGTTTTTGAACACGGATCCCCTGGCGAACATATTCGATTGGCTATCGAATAAAGTGACGGTCCAGCCATTGTCACTAACATTGGCACTTTCTTGGTTTCTTCCACATCATTAACGATGAAGAATTGTTGCTGGCGACTAACATACTTGTCGAAATTCTCTCCGATCACAAACGGTTCCATGTGGCCGAACATAGACATAGATAGCCACATTTACTTTCGTCATGCTTCACGTGGACGGTTTCTCTTCTTCCTGGTTCGGCATCCTTTGTTGCCGTACACATCAGCACTATACTACCGACACTGATCTCCGACACGAGATTTACCGGTAAATCGACGGATGAACTGCTTTTCTATCAATTGACTTCACACGATTTACACAAAAGCAAAAGTTCCGTTCCGCGTTTATCCTTTTTAATCCTCGTCGCCAAAATTATGTTATGGTTGCGGGTAGTTACGGTGTGTTGATACTTTACTTTGTGACATATAACGGAGAAAGAACGGTATAATCAGTTCGACGAGGGCTTTTATACTAATGCTACCTAAGATGTATGTGTGATCAAGGTGGAGCGCTTACTACTTCTTAGGCTACTATTGCTAGTAATAGTTCAGTATATAACAAATAGATACGTGGTACGCGAAGTAGAAGGATGTCAACTCACACAGTTACCCTACGAAGGGGTTCTCGAAGCCAATAAGTTAAGATGTTGGGCTGAGCCCACCGGATAGTAAATTGAGGGCAATTTATTTTCAGGATAGCCGAGTTGTAACGTCCGGATGATGTTGGGCTGAGCCCACCGGATAGTAAATTGAGGGCAATTTATTTTCAGGATAGCCGAGTTGTAACGTCCGGATGAATGTTACCCATTGTGTACATACCGTATGGCAACCGAATGACAACTTAACTGACAACCGACGACTCGCTTAAGGTGCAACCTGGGCAAGACGAACTGTCAGTGAGAATGAAGCCATTCTTTCGCGCGTTCTCTTACAGTTAGGACCGAACAGAAACCTTCCGTCTCCTAAACATACGCCATAAGTCCTTCCGAAAGCCTTCCGTGGATGTAAATCCGTTGTGATAACCGTCCGCCATCAGCGGTTTACATTCGATGTACATGGTTCCGGTTCATTTTATGAGCAGGGTTCATTCAAAATGTAATCAAACAGAATCCAAACATAAACAAGTTATCCTCGAAATAGTTTGGAATTTCGTAAATCTGTTCGAAGAAATTTCGTTAACGAATATATTTACCAAAACATTTACGAAAACAGGGAGACAAGATAACTTAGGAAATGGTGCTGGTGCTCTGTCAAATCCACTGAAATTCACCTTCCAAATACATACACCTTGTCCTAAACACACACACCTTGCTCTAGATACATACACCTTGGTTGTGCCTGGGCAGTTATGTCACTGTAGCAGTGTCGAGCTGTCATCCGGTGCGCGTGGCACTCTGTGCAAAGTGCGCTCTCTCTTTGTTTGGTTAAAAAGGGCGTAAAATTGTGCTTGATCCACCAGATACTGTGCACAATGGAGGTAAAATGGCAAGTTATACTGTACAAAAGTGAAAACAGCTCCACAATAGGTGAAATAATGTTTGTATAAGTGACACATGGTTCCAGCACATAAGTGCGGTAAGCAGACTCAGATGGACACAGTTTTCCCGGTGATGGTGAACCGATCGGAGTGCAGTTTGTGTTTCAAATCAGTGATAAATGGCCAATAAAGAGGCTTCAGTGAAGAAACTGTGGTTTTTCGCTGCTTTTAGAACGAAATGTGGCGCGTGTAAGTTGTAGGCCACACCACCACCACCAACAACAACAACAGCCGTAAAAGTTGGTAGGCACACCATTTCTCGGGAAATCCCCGATTTCTCAGGTTTGGAAGTGAGTGAAAACGGTCGATAAGGTGGCCCAAATGTTGTGCGAGCCGAAAACGGGGTAAAAATCGGCCAATTAGTGCGAAAGCTACGTGGTCCAAAAAGTGCATCAGTGGTGGGGGGATGCAGTGTCGGGTGTTTGTTTTTGCGGCCAATTTCGCGCGGATCGGTCCGGAAGCGGTCCTTTCCGGTGTGGTAGTGTGCAATTAATTGATCGAACCCAAAAAACCGCAGTGAAAAACGTCTTAAGTAGGATAAATAAGTGAAAAAACGGAGGTGGCAGAAGTGTGTCAGTAGTGTGACAGCACCACCACGTGGCGGATATACCGCGTTTAATGCAAAAGTGTAAATAACTTGCTCATTTATGGATCGAATTGAATGCGGTTTGAATTGTAGTGATGTGAACCGAGTGTGCAATCCGTTTCCGTCGGAAAAACGGTGGAAATTCGGAAATTTATGGAAATTTTTAGTCTGACGGCTTTCCGGCTTCCGAATTTTGACACAAGCAAAAACGGATTCCCATCCGACAAAAATCGCCCGCGCCCAAGCGACAAAAATAAAACTGCGCTCTAAACTAAACTTCGAGCGCTGTTTGAATGAATCAAAGCTTTTGCGAGAGCTGCTGTGTTATTTGAATTGTTCGGTAGCTTAAAAACTGCTCTAAACTGCTCGGCTGGCCAGACAGGTGCAAATAGTGCATGATATATACTTTGGAGTGTGTGTGTTTACTGGTTCAGAGTGACTCTAAGAGTAAAATAAAGTGTGCGATTAGTGCTCGATTCTTTAGGCACTGCTGGAGTGACACAAATTAACGGTAAGTGCGTGTTTTGTTGTTACTACTAAGGCTACTATTGCTAGTAATAGTTCAGAATATAACACTCCTCCCAACTTTAAATGAGATTTGATTCATTCCTGATATTCTGATTATACTTTCATGTGCCTAGCTTTTATGCTCTTTGATCTGCGTAGTTAAGGCGAGGATGATTCACTGCTTTTTTTTTGAATGCATATTTTGTTTGCCGGTAGGTACTCTAGTTTCATTATTTCCTGTCGTAGCATCAGTCATTGATATAGGTATAAGCAAAGTAGGGTGAAATTCACCTGAGAGCTGAGAAGCACGAATCTGATTGGTATGCACCATTCTAACATTCCCATGTAAATTAATTAAGTAAGTTCTAGGACTTATTTTCTCTAATACCATCGCGGGTATCCACCTTACAATGTCTTCTTGATGATTCCTATATAATATTTTGTCTCCACGGCTATAGGAATGATGAGTGGGTCTAACTGGTTTCGTTACACTGTTAGTGTTAGGATCTTAACTGGATTGCTCGTATTTAGTAATGTGCGAGGCACATAGTTAAACAATAATGAAGATGGAGTTTTGCCAGTGGACGTAGATGGAGTATTACGATACTTTAAAAGAACCTTGTTAATCTTTTTCTGAAGTGGTATCGGTTTTAATCGCTCATCTATCAGATACTTTTTCAAGACATTCTTGATCGTCTGTACCCCCCTCTCCGCTAGTTCGCTAGTGGATTGAGGGTGATAAGAAGGAGATTTCAATACTTTTATATTATCTGAATAACACGCATGTATAAACCCAGATGAGTTGAAAGGTGGCACCATTATCCGAGCACACTTCAGAAGGCAACCCAAAATACGTATACATTTCTTCCAATCGTTCCAATACACTCTCCGTACACGTTCTTCGTAGTATTTTCAAATGTATTAATTTTGAATAGGCATCCACTATTATCAGAAAGGTATTTCCATCAAAATGAAATAAATCCAAATGGATTCTTTGGAATGCATGAGTGGCTAGAGGCCATCTAGACGTAACTATTGCACTTGGTACCTTTTGCGTCTTTTGACACGCGGGCACTTTAAGTTCAGTAACTGATATGTGCTCAATCCGGTTTTCAGTTGGCAACGGTAAACGAGATAACGCATCGGCATTACTAATACATTTACCAGGCCTATGTACTGTGCTATAGGAGTAATTAGACAAAATACGGCCCATCTGTACAATCTAGAAATTGCCCCAGCAGAAGAACTCTTGTGTGGGTTATACATTTGTTTGAACGCAGAACTATCGGTAACGAGAGTAAAACTCGTACCATACAAATACATGTGATTTTTTTTTGTTCCAAATACAACTGCTAATGCTTCTTTATGTATTTTCCCGTAATTTTGTTGCGCGGGTGTGAGTGTTGATAACGCAAAATACACAGGCTTCTCCAATTATCCCGCTAAGTGAGATAAAATAGCACCAACTCCGTACGGACTGGCATCCGTACGGCATGGTATTAGTGGTTTTTTGGATCATACGGCTCTAATACGTCATTGGAGATTAACAATTCTTTACACTTTTTAAATGCCTTTTCACACTCGACTGACCACGAGAATCTACTTTCTCTCCTAAACAATTTATATAACGGATGTAATTCCAACGACAGATTTGGCTAAAATTTGTGGAAGTAGTTCAAAAGACCTAAGAACGACTGTAATTTCTTAAGAACGACTATATATTTAGTTGCTGGAGCAAGACAGATTGCTTCCACTTTAGCTTTACATGGACGAATTCCGTCAGATGTGAGCATAAAACCGAGATGTTCAATTTCTGTTTAAAAAAATCGCGATTCTGGCCCAATATATGTGCACTTTATGCTGATTTAATTAATCCAACACATGGAATAAATTTTCCTTGCATTATGTAGCATACTGCCACCAATAAGGATATCATCTAAATACGGAATAGATTTTGTTCCTAGCAAAATTTGATCTATTATAACCTGAAATACTGAGGGCGCCGAACTTATCCCAAATGGCATTCTTGTATACCTGCATCATCCACGGTGGGTATTTATGGTACATAACTCTTGAGTTGTGCGTGACAATCGTACTTGGAGATAGGCTCCCGTTAAATCGATTTTACAGTAAAATTTGAAATTCGATAAATTTGCTAAGATGTCTTCAATAGCAGGCAACGGATAATGCTCCGTACAAATAAAGCGATTCAATGTAGCTTTCCCATCTAAACAAATTCTAATTGTGCCATCTTGTTTTGGCGTAATTACGATTGGACTAGCCCACGTGGACGAACGAACAGGGACTATAATTCCCTTTTTCACCATGTGATTTATTTCTTCTACATTTTCGCGACATTTGAACGGTACCGTGTATGGTTTATGAAAAATTGGTACAGCACTTTGTTTAAGGACAATATCTGCTGTAAAACCTTCTATTTCCTGACTGACATCCCTAGAAAATACGTATGGGTATTGGTGTTCAATTTCAGACTTTAGACTGTGATGAATAGCACTAAGAGACGAGTAATTAAGACTTACCAATTTTCTCCATTCTGGCATTAGGACATCTAAGCTCGAGCGACCGAGGAGCGGTGTAAGCATCTTCTTTTTCTCCGGTTCCAGAACAAAACTGTAAAGTGAAACGAAATCTTCATATGTGTTTTTTACACGTACTGGTAGCTCCCCTATTGGACGAATAGTTTGCACTGATACCGTTTGGAACACTCTTGTCGTCCCACGCATCGGAACGTGAGATAGTTGCTCCTCGTACGTCTCTCTCGAAATCACCGTCTCGCACGCACCGGTGTCCACTTCGAACCGCACACGCACTCGCCTTCAATCTCCAGATCCATCATTGCGGGTGCATCCGTCCGCATTGTACTCGTACTGTTGAAACTGGCTCGCACGATCAAGTTTGTGATCCTCTCGTTTTGGCTCGTAGTTTGCTGCGATATCTCTACCGTCTCCTTCAACTAGTTCAGGCTGCACTGTTCCGAAGCTTCAACGAGTTCAGCAACCCGACTATGGTTTCGTCTCGTACGGCACAACGATGACACGTGACCAATATTACCGCATGCGTAACACTTCCATTGTTTGGCAGGACAGGTATCGGGCTATGATCTCTACCACAACGAAAGCATTTATTATCTAGATGCCTTGCTGGTAAAGAAAGCGTAGACAAACGCTTGCTCTTTTTACTGCCGTTCGATCCGACGACTTCCACGATGTGCGTTGCTTGAACGCTACCAATTTTGCTGGTCCTTGCATTTCTCTGCATTCCAGCTCCGATGCTTCCCAACTTCTTCCAATCTCCAAGCTTTTTCAAACGTGAGATCACCTTCTGTTAGGAGCTTGGTTCGCAACCCGGAGTTTTGCAATTCTGCGACGAAGCGATCACGTAGCGCTTGCGACAAAACGTGCCGAAATCACACGATTGTGATAACGCTTTTAGCTCGATGATGAACTCCGTTATTGTCTGGTTTGCTGCTTGTTCGTACTTGTGGTACTTTTAGCGTTCGGCCATTACGTTGACCTTTGGCGCCAAATGCTGCTTCAGCAGCTCGTTCTGGCTCGTCTTACACGTTTTTGAACACGGATCCCTGGCGAACATATTCGATTGGCTATCGAATAAAGTGACGGTCCAGCCATTGTCACTAACATTGGCACTTTCTTGGTTTCTTCCACATCATTAACGATGAAGAATTGTTGCTGGCGACTACCATACTTGTCGAATTCTCTCCGATCACAAACGGTTCCATGTGGCCGAACATAGACATAGATAGCCACATTACTTTCGTCATGCTTCACGTGGACGGTTTTCTCTTCTTCCTGGTTCGGCATCCTTTGTTGCCGTACACCATCAGCACTATACTACCGACACTGATCTCCGACACGAGATTACCGGGTAAATCGACGGATGAACTGCTTTTCTATCAATTGACTTCACACGATTTACACAAAGCAAAAGTTCCGTTCCGCGTTTATCCTTTTTAATCCTCGTCGCCAAAATTATGTTATGGTTGCGGGTAGTTACGGTGTGTTGATACTTTACTTTGTGACATATAACGGAGAGAAAGGTATAATCAGTTCGACGAGGGCTTTTATACTAATGCTACCTAAGATGTATGTGTGATCAAGGTGGAGCGCTTACTACTTCTTAGGCTACTATTGCTAGTGATAGTTCAGTATATATAAACAGATAGATACGTGGTACGCGAAGTAGAAGGATGTCAACTCACACAGTTACCCTACGAAGGGTTCTCGAAGCCAATAAGTTAAGATGTTGGGCTGAGCCCACCGGATAGTAAATTGAGGGCAATTTATTTTCAGGATAGCCGAGTTGTAACGTCCGGATGTGTGGGGCTGAGCCCACCGGATAGTAAATTGAGGGCAATTTATTTTCAGGATAGCCGAGTTGTAACGTCCGGATGAATGTTACCCATTGTGTACATACCGTATGGCAACCGAATGACAACTTAACTGACAACCGACGACTCGCTTAAGGTTGCAACCTGGGCAAGACGAACTGTCAGTGAGAATGAAGCCATTCTTTTTCGCGCGTTCTCTTACAGTTAGGACCGAACAGAAACCTTCCGTCTCCTAAACATACGCCATAATTCCTTCCGAAAGCCTTCCGTGGATGTAAATCCGTTGTGATAACCGTCCGCCATCCGGTTTACATTCGATGTACATGGTTCCGGTTCATTTAATGAGCAGGGTTCATTCAAAATGTAATCAAACAGAA